>NW_022730786.1:1846915-1892404 GCF_011630105.1 Anneissia japonica | reverse complement strand
CTCTAGAGATGATGTTCACAAAAGACCATAAATCGAAAACCCATCGGCAGAATCAGTTGAAAAAATAAATTGCTATTAGTTCATTCTAAAGTTCCCTATAGAATTATTTTTTTCTATTTTTCAAAGTCCACTTCAATAAATACACAATACAGTGGCATGGGGCACTCTAGAGATGATGTTCACAAAAGACCATAAATCGAAAACCCATCGGCAGAATCAGTTGAAAAAATAAATTGCTATTAGTTCATTCTAAAGTTCCCTATAGAATTAGATACAAAAAGATAAATACTTTACTTGTCAATGCCCCTTTAAGTAAGCCATGCTAAAACAAAGCAATGCAGTTTAAATAATTAGGCATAATCAGGTATAACAGTGAAAATGCTGCTTTGGCCAAAACCTGAGTCAATGAGGAGTAGATATTTACCAAGAAGGGTAATGGTATGTTTCATGTCATAGCAATACAATTTCAATATGCTGTTGTTAACAACGGGTATGAATTTAAACCATTGACGTTACTTAAAACAACCAGCCTTCGACTGCAAACTTAGGTCAAATTTTAAAAATGTTAATATTTTCATTTAAATTGCCATATTCGGATATAAAAAAAGCAATAGAAGTACAAAAACAAACATGACCTGCATTGGATGAGCAGTTCTTGAGGTAGCCCTTGAAGGTCCGTTCATACTAGCGTTGCTTTGCGTTTCGGTGCCGATTTATCGAGTACTTTCTATCGCAACTCAACGCAACTAACCGCATTCCAAGTTCAAATGAATTTAACTTTCTTGCGACCCCGCAGTGCAGTGATGCCGCAATCACTGTGTAATGAGTGCAGTGCGGCAACGCAACGCAAATATTATGAACGGACCTCCAGCCTGAAAGAAATTACAAATTGCACGCGTTCAGTGTTTATACTTTTTTGTTTTGTTTCTTTTTTTAACGAATCAGATTATCATATATCAGGATACCAACTTCAAAGGAACGTCTCGTGAGCTCACTTCAAAAGAGTCAAATCTTAGCTCAATCGGTTTCAATGATAGAGTGTCATCGATCAGAGTCATTGGAAGTGTGTAAGTAAATAACAATAGATCATTTCCACACTTTCCAATAACATTTCATTTTTTTATTTCATTTATTTTGTCTAATTTGAACACACAAAACAGTTTCAAGCTCAGGAAGACAGGATAACCAAGAGTATACTAAAATACTGTCAAGTGGCACTCCAAACAATGCATAATGCATCTTGATTTTTTTTTTTTTAATAAGGAAACATCCTTACCCATGGTAAGCCGTCGAAGGCCACTGGGTAGGACGTTGGCTGTCACCACAGAATATTTAAAATACTTGGAAGAAAACACAATCTTGCTTGTATGGTCTTAAGGGGATATTACATCCCTAACCTAAAATTAACATGTTTTGTGTTCTATCTCAAAATTATCAACACTTTTTTGAAAAATAATATATGCATCTTAAAGCAAATTGTCAAAGGAACTCAAATTGAAATTTTAGTAGGCCAAGCGGTTTTTAAATTATGGATCAAAACAGTCAAAATATTATTTTGATTAATAATTCAAGAACCACTCGGCCTACGTAAAGTTTAATGCTATTATTTAGTTCCTTGGATAATTTACTATAAGGTGCATATATAAAGGTGTTGATAATTTTGAGATAGAACACAAAACATGCTTACTCTGTATGTTAAAAATGTCACCCTCTTTTATGAACCAAAAAGTGTTGAAATTTAGATATTTGGGACTTTTGCGATATTTGGAAATTTTCAATTTTTTCCTATCTAATTATTTTATTGTTAATTGGCAATTTTGAGAGCGGTCATGTGTATGACTGTGACGTCAAAAGTGAGATTTTTATACTTATTTCGGTTTGTGTATGGAAAAAGAAGACCTTAGTTATACTACGGTACCAAATATCTATTGGTTTACTTTTGGAGTACTAATTAACCACCTCCCCCCTCCACTTTAGCAAATGGAGTTAGGGAAAAAGGCTTAAGGATTTAAATTGTTGTAAGTGCACAAGATATTATTTCGCTTGAATCTTCCTTTAAATAAAAATTTTTCCTTTTTTTCTTTGTAGATGGGTTGGTTATGAACACTCTCAATATAAAGGTCGTCAGTATATTTTAGAAGAGGGTGATTATTCGACGTGGCGTGCATGGCAAGGCTCTAATGATCAACTATCTTCATTGAAGAAACTAAATCTAGTAATTTCACTACATGCATGCATTCATTCATTCATCTTTATTTCTATAAAAACAATACATCAAACAAAAAAACGCACGAAACCATATGGAGAAGCAAACAGAATAGCTATTGAAAGGCATGTAAATAAGTAGCCTACCTCATATACACAACTACAGAAAATTAGATAATGTACACCAATAAAAACACAGTTATCTAAACAGTAATAATGCACACCTGAGATGAGATGAAAATATTCATTTGGGAGCGCATGTCAGCAAAACATTTCACTCATTACTGGGATAGTACTCTGGCCAAGACACACATATGTTATGTATTCGTGATTTCCACGACTGTTCTCTTCTTTTTATCCTTACCTTCCTTTTGCATGTGTCTATGCCATAATGGTTTTATGTGTATTCAGGCAAATTGTGGGCAGTATGTTATTTCTGACATTGCTGTTAACTATTAATTACGATAAATATTTGAGAGATGTTTGGTTTATGGTATTTGGTGATAGTGCCTTCCATGCTGCTGCACCGCTACTCTGGAACAAACTTCCAAGAAACATCAGGAAAGCACCAACTATTCGTGTTTTTAAGTAATTGCTCAAAACTGAACATTTTCCAGCTTGTTTCTTTTGCTTGTCGTTGCTCTTTTGTTTGTTGTTAAATTATTATATATGTCATTTTATTGGCGCTGTGTTCATTGTAGAGCGCTTCTATAAATGCTTATTTTTTGTTTGTTTGTTTTTGTTTTGTTTCTTTTTTTGTATGTTTTCCTGTTCCTGAGTCTGACATCTGGGGCGGATGCAGGATTTGGCAGTAGGGGGTGCGTGCAAAAATTTAAGGAAATACTACCTGTAGATTGCCGGAAATGACACTTTTATATAGTAAAATTCATAATCACATCACCATTATTCAATTTAATTTTAAATAATAACCTCCAAACAAGGAAAAGCATATATAAAAACACGTTCAAATATTGGAAATAAAACATTGACTTAAATTATAAAATGTCAAATAATTTAAACACCGCCCAAGGTTACTTAACTTGCATCTACGAGCAGAATGTTAAAAGGTAATCTTTCTATGAACGTACATACAATAATAAAGTATTTTATATAAATACATGATGTTATAATATATTCAGGCCTATATATAATATATATATATATATATATATATATACAAAATAGAACAGCAAAACGAGGTGGTAAAATTTGGGGAAATTGTACATCTAGATTACCGGATATGACACTCTTATATAGTGAAATTCATCATCATCGATCTAATTAATCGCTGTGCTGTACCATAGAAAATACTACTTTACGTGCCGAAACCCAATCTTATCTTTGCACGCTTTTTCTCATACTTCTCAAATTATAATAAAGGCACGCGCACTTGAGTCGAGTATTATAGGTAATTCAGATGCCTGTGGATAGAGATACAGGTATCTTGCTATAAAATATGATGTACTCTGCTGTACAGCGCTCTTTCGTTAAAACCTGGGTCATTTATGCATTTATGTCAACAATTTTCAGGCATACCTTCTTGACTCACGAAAAGTGAGAGGACCAACACTTCCCCCTTAAAAAATATGTGAGGGAACGTTTATAGGGGGCGCCAGCGGCGGGGGCGATGGGCCGGGATCCCCCTCGTCGGGGAATGCTCCCCGGCCCCCGTCGGGGAGAGAAACCACATTTACATATTAGTAGACTATAAAATCGATTAAATAAGCCTTTGAAACCCCTAAATTGTCAACATTTCGGGGGCTTCGCTTTCGAGGCATTTAACGCGACGTTCAACCACGCCCACTTTGTTCACGCCCACTCCCCCCCCCCCGTCAGGGACCTCGGACGCCCCGTCGGGCAAATCCTGGACGTTTACCCCTTCCCCTACGATCTGCGCCCATGGGTGAATGGGAGTCCACCTCAACCCCAACCATGTTGGGTTGAGGTGTTAAAATTTAGAGAATATGAACCTCTGGGTGCCCGGAAATTGCACTCTGATGGACGTACCTTTAAAATCTTACCAATAATTCATTTCAACAATATAATACAACAATTATTTTTCGTAATACAATTTAGGAGGTGCGATATTACCGGGCATTTTGAAATAAAGGGCTTCAAAAAAGCCTCATTGAGTTATGCAGGGGCCAAATTTACAAATATTTGGATGTCACTTCAAAACATATCAAACGACTTCCCTAGAAATGTCAAAGGTAGGTGTTCAAGTTGTACTTAAGTAGAAAGAATAAGTTTTCAACCTATAATACATTCATGTGCGTTTGTATGTATTATACTCACCAATTGTAGGACATTGGAGAGACCCCTCAAATCACCCTCTACCAACACAACAACTACAGTGGAAGAGCAGTGAATTTCACCTATAAAATTACCAATCTAAGTTACTACAGGTTCAATGATGAGGTCTCGTCAGTCAAAGTCAAGAGTGGTGTGTAAGTTATTGTTTTCCACGTCATTTTTAAAATAGTGGCTTTCCGGACCCAAAAATGTGCCAACTTTACAACAAAACATTACTACATACTCTCTTAATGTAAAAGATTTCACTCGAAAAGAGTGCCTACAGGGACCACTCCAATTTCACTCTTTCTAGAGTGAAAATTTCACTCGTTTGCATTTAGAGAGTAAGTTTAACACTTACGTGCATAAGGAGGGTTGGGGTGGGGTTCTACTTTTTCGCGTCTCCTGTTAAAACGCGTAAATGTTTTGCCCTCTTTTTTTTGTAATTGCCTAAATATCAGTTACGCACCTATTTGTGAAAAAAATTAAATCGGCTGTGCCGTTTTCACGCTAATTAGCATAAATTATTTTGGCTGCCATTTTTAAATGGAATAATTTTTTTCCAATTTTATTTCAGCAATGTAAATGTATTTATGTTCTCCTAATTTGAGCCAATTTTAATTGAAAAAATCTTTTGGAAAAGTAGTTTTTCAATCTTTTTAATCCTGTGAAATGATAAATCTGTATTTTTTGCCGCCATTTTGAAACGGTAAATTTTTTAAATATTTTTTTGACTGATTTACGAAAAAAGTGGGCGTGGTCGGGCGTCGCACAAATTTCTCAAAAGTGTTCCAGGGGGAAAATACCTAAAAATATGGCTATTTATGGGTTTCAAAGGTACCGGGTTTTGGGTCTTCTTATATGTAGAAAATACATGTAATTTTTTTTCTCCCTTACGAAATGCGGTTTTTCTACCCGACGGGAGGCCAGCTCTTCCCGACGGGGCCCTGGCCCCCCGGCCCCCTGTTGGTGCCACCCATGAACACGTGTCCTGCCGATCCTGAGAACCATTTTTCCTCTATGAGCCCTTAACTGCATAAGGGGTAGTACGGTACCATAGTACCCAACATTTGGTTTTTCGGCTCTCGCATTTTAACGCCGCAGTATTTTTGGTTTATAATTTTTGTAATTGTCTAAATATTAGTTGCGCTTCTTTTGGTGAAAAAAATATTGAGATCGGCCGCGTCGTGTTCGCGCTAATTAACACAAATTAGCTTTGGGGGGCGGGGGGTGCAGAAAAAATTTTCAAAGTTTATTTAAGCAATGTTAATGTATTTATAATCTCCTATTTTAAGTCAAATTTCATTGAAAAAATCCTTTGTATTCTTTGTTATGAGGCAGCTTTTTTTCTTTCACATGATATGCCTACTTTTGTTAATCTTATTTAAGATTTTCATTCAGTGTACAAGCTGTCTCTTATACACATCTAAAATAATTACAAAATTCCGGTGGGAAGGTGTTTTTCTTAAAAACCCCCGTTATGCACTAAGGGAAGTGCAAGGTACGAGGACATTGAATATAGACACTGGCCCAGCCCAGTGCATATGCATGAGTATCATTATTGTGTTATGTAATTTGTATGATGTAAGAATAAGTACATAAATCTTATTTAAAGCTAAACCGTGTTGTGACATTTGAACCTCTATAGTTATACAAATTATTTTGTAAACCCCAGACTTCCTGTACAGGATGTAACCTGGGTCCATATTCATAAAACCTTGCTAAGTCTAGTTGGCAACTAAAAGTGACTTAAACTGCTAATTAAGCCTAGTTGGCAACAAATCGTTATTCATATGAAAATCTCACTAGTGCTAGTTTCCTGGCAAGGTTAGAGTTGTTCTAGAGTAACTCTAACTCACTAGTTGGCAACTAATTATGGGAATTTTATGTACTGGTTGCATTAATCTACATTTTAAAGAGGTAATTTCTACAAATTCAAATAGAAACTTCAGCCTAATTTGTCGAATGTTTTTTGTACACTGAACCTCAAATTATAACTGCTGCGTCATCAGTAGTACAAACTAATAAATCATTTCTGTCAGAATCTGTCAACCATATGTTGACTTGGAAAAAATAAGATACTAGTTCTACAAAGCTAAAGAATTATCACCTAGAAGAAGATATGAATATTTGACAATATCAAGCAAAATAAGAACATGCTTATTAAAAATATGCAGTAAATATGACTACATACTGCTTGAAAAGTAAGAAATATGAATGTATTAAGTATTTTAAAGCAATATTATTACAAGATCCTCTGTCTCGAATGCCCTTTGATTTTTCTTTAAATTTTAATTTCTATTAATCCACATTGGTGTACTAAAACGGGCCTGGGTGGCAACGGGCCTAAAGTGGCAACGGGCCGGGTGGCAAAAGGCCGGGTGGCAAAATACCTTGGTGGCAACGGGCCTAGGGTGGCAAAAGGCCGGGTGGCTAAAGGCCGGGTGGCAACGGGCCTAGGGTGGAAACGGGCCTAGGGTGGAAACGGGCCGGGTGGCAACGGGCCGGGTGGCAAAAGGTCGGGTGGCAAAGGGCTGGGTGGCAACGGGCCGGGTTGCAAAAGGCCGGGTGGCAACGGGCCCGGGTGGCAACGGGCCGGAACCCTAATATACCATGTGAAAGACTAAGCTGAAAAATGTCTAATTCGTATACGAATTTAATCAAGTTGGTGGGTCTACGTGAGTTTGTACATACAAAATAAAGCAAGTATGCATTGGATACGCATTTTCCTATATCATCACACGTTTAGAGCAATAATAGAGAGTTTGCGATTTTCACGTTGAACGCCACGGCAACTTAAAATCCATTTAAATTTGCCTAATTGGGCACTATTGTACCGTATTCTTTTGCCACTTACGTTGCCGTGGCGTAAATTACAAACTCTCTACTATATTTGTGGATGCCCTTTAATAGATAATTCTATCATTTTAAACTATTTTTGGTCAAATCTATTTTGAACCAAACCTTGTAATATTGCTTTAAGTTCGTTTCTATGTTGGTTATTCTTTGTTATGAGGCAGCTTTTTTTCTTTCACATGATATGCCTACTTTTGTTAATCTTATTTAAGATTTTCATTCAAGTTTTTAAAAAAAATAACACTACTGAACTGTGTCTTGGCCATCAATTATCCATGCTCCATGATTTAATGTATGCAGGAACTGAACACACATGTCAATCCATTTTATTTAATTGATTAATTCCATCCCACCCAAAAAGCACCCAACTCTATTTGCTTAAGTTTGCAACTAAATTAATTAAGCTATTTAGCGAGCTTTTTATCAAGGTTTTGTGAATAAGAAATTAATTGTCTGCTCCATGTTTGACAACTAGACATTTTAGCATCCAACTAAGGCTTGGTTGATAACTAACCCAGGCAAGTTTTTGAAATACGGTATTAACCTTTTGTTCCATACTACTAATCAGATCATCAAAGCTTGTGTATTTCTTTAGCTGAATAAATCTTTCCAGCGCCCGGTCTACAGTGGTCTAATACCCATAAACTTTTAATTATTGCCTGTTTTGATATTTGTTTGATTATTCCAAACTAACCAAGAAAATATTCTTACACAGTTGGATTCTGTACGAACATGCTAACTTTAATGGGAAACAGTGGGTAGTTACAGAAGGATCTTACTACAGTGCATGTTCATTTAGAGGAGAGAATGATAAGGTCTCTTCACTTCGACCAATCAAAGAGGTAAGTTTACGATCAATATATACAATCCTGTATCAATAACATTGTATATATTGGTTTTAAGAGTTCTATAAGTGGAATAAATGATATTCCCCTGGGGGAACTACAAAAGTTTAATTTGGGCCAAATTTTAACAATTTTTTTAATTAGAAAAATACAGTTATATTGGTCAAACTTTTGCCCAAAATCGAGCCGATTGGTATAGAAATGGGTCACATTTTCTCAGACAATTGGTATATGTATGGGCCCACTTTCAAATTTCCCAGCGGCAAATCCCTATGAAAATCAAACTTGAGTACCCTCGCCTTTCCCATGAAACATGGGATCAGTTTAGGGAACCAGAACTCGAGTTGTAGAGGTATTATACCAATGATATACAACTTAAAATCACATCAAGTTTATCATTCTGAAACACTGAAGCTATACAGTTTGTATAGGCCTAAATATCATGCCCATAAGCTGTATTCTTTGGAAGCCTTGTATAAAAAGTTAACAGGCCAAATAGGGATGTAACCAAAGATAATAGAAGATAGAGCAGCTTCCCAATATAGTGGAACATCCGTTCTAAATGCATTGTGGGTACACGGATGGCATTTTTACCCCGTTCGCGCGGCGGCGCTATATATCAATAATAAAGGCGCCTCTCATGTATGTTTGTTTCCTGTAGTTTCTCCATTTAGTCAAATTTTACTCCATTTGCGGGAGGGCGGATGTTACATCAATTTTAATGCAAGTACGCAAAACAGTTCATTCTTCTGCTATTTAAGTTCTTTTGGTTTTGGTTTAAAATTCCATGTAATTGTAAATTGTATTGTTTTAGCATAAATTTACTGTATACAGTGGCATATCTAGGGGGGACGCATGACCCTCCAACAATTACTCGCCCCCCCCCCCCAAATCACTTGCAAGTAGTTAAAAATCACTTAAAATCACCTTATTTTGCGAGGCAACCCTGAACTGATCGTCGGGCCACCTTCCCCCACCCACTTCAACTTCGCACCCCCAACCCCAGATGTGTATAAGAGACAGCCCCCATTCAGCACCCTCATTTCAGGAATTCTAGATACGCCAATGACTGTATCAGACGTCTGTGCATAATGTATATTATTGGAAAACAAAAGGTTTGGGGTTGTTCTATAATTTAATTATATATTGTATCATAAATTATACAAAGTTGTGCCCCCTCCCCATTTTATCAACAGAGTGAGAGATGCGACCAACACATTGTTAATGTTAAGGTTAATTTAAATCTGTACTTTCTTCTTAGATTTCTTATTATTTTTGCTTTAGCCATTTCACCCGACTGAGGTCCTCAGCATGGAGTTCGACATCGCAGCTGGATTACTCAACCAAACTCCTTCCGCACTCGTCAATCTCTCGCAACGCAACGATACGAGTACCGATCAGCAAGCTTCCTGGAGCACCAAACGTATCGCAACCACCACCAAAACATACGAGTGGCACTGGGAAAACAGCACAGCAATTAGCGTTGACACCGAATTCAAAGTAGGCGTGCCCCTCATTGGAGAAGGAAGTATCAAAATAGGTGTGGCGAATACCTTTGCCATCGGCCAAGACAGAGGAGAGCAGAATACCCAGTCTGATGAATGGACCTTCAACCTTCCAGCTACTGTGAAAGCGGGAACCATCATGAGGGCTCAGGTGAACATCCAGCATGGCAAGATAGATGTCCCGTTTGTGGCTGTCCTGAAGAAAGGTTATCGTCGATGGACGGAGAAAGGCACTTACAAGGGAACGCAGAGCTTTAACTTGCAAGTTGACTACAACGAAACACCTCTTGAAAAATAAAAATGCGCTGCAAGTAACACAATTATAGAAGTAGACCTTTTCTACATGCTTTAGTTTAAGCTTCTTTTGTAAAATCGCTGAAATAATACTTCTTTGAATAATACTAAAGTAGTAGCAATAGTAATACAGGCCTAAATATATATGAAGAAATATGTTTGAAATTTAACTTAACGTACGAACTACAAAGTGCTATCAATCACCTGTCCTTATTACACTTTCAAAAGAATACACCCGACTAGATTTTGGAAACATATCAAGTAAAAATTCAATTCTTACAATTCGGTGACATTGTAAGTTTGTGACTCCGCTTTTTTCAATTTGAAAAGCCAAATTTTTAACATTAGGCCTATTGCATTATATGACTTACTAAACTATTTTTTTTCTTCTTTTGTTTCATTACACATTTAATACTTATCACAATGATGTAAATCACTTTCAGGATTTAACGCTAACAAAACGTTTCTAATTTAAGTTTAAATTAACAAAATCTGGATGTTTCCCATAACGGTATTTACTAATATATGTAGGCTGAGACTAATGTAGGCCTTTTACCTAGTTTACCAAGACTTAAAAACATTTTATAACTAATCTTACATTTTAGATTTCGTCATCATGAACCAAATACAGATACGTCTTTAAAAAAAATGATTATGGAGAAGCTAACCATCTCACCGTTGTTGGTGACTGTTGAGAATCGTAAGCTGTAGCCCGGTGTAAAGGCCAACTCAGACAGCGTCGGCCGACGCAGCCCGACCCGATTTATCGTCGGGGACAGTCTTAAGCCGTCGTGAGAAATATCTTGGAAATAAACACGTTTAATATTCTACTACGCGACTGCCCCCGACGCACACCATCACGTCTGCGTTCAACTCACACAGACCCGACGCGACAACAAATCGCGTCGGGCTGCGTCGGCCGACGCTGTCTGAGTTGGCCTTAAGTTATCACCTCGTGGATTGTGCGCATCATAAATCCACATTATTATTATTATTAGATGTCAGCGTTGTCTAAAAAATGAGATTAAAAGATTTTGTTATGTAAGTTAATGGCATTAGGCCTATTATAAATACAAAACTGTAACTTTTTCAAGTGGGACACTTGTATTCAAATTTGAATACAGTGCGCGTACACATACTCCCAAAATGGACATGATACAAGTATTTAGCCTGATTAAAAAAAACAAAAACAAAAAACCACCCTTAACAGTCATTTTCAAACTATGTTTATTAATTTTTCTCCTGTAAATGACTATTTTTTAAAACTATTTTATAACAAGTTTATGCTACCCTAAACGAGCATGTCAAGTTAAGTAAAATCATACCCTTTTTCCTGATTTCCACTCTTTTTTAATACCTAAACAATGACATTCTAGTACATTGCTCACCTTAAAAAAATACACTTTTTACTTTTTTCTTCTTTTTTTGACGATCATCATATACACCTTTGTGTACTGAAGTGCCACCGAGGCATTCTTGCGTATCTGCCATATGCGTAGCGTTTCCGACGGCCCTCTCAAGCTGACGTAGAATTTCTTTATGCTTTAAAATTATTGTTATTATAGAATAGCTACAAGTTGCCTTTAACAGCTTTCTAGAGATAGGTATTTTTTGTGTTGAGAGATTTGAAAATGAGTAAAAACTAGTACTCGTATTTACCCTTGCAGAAAAAAAAACTTTGAAAGTACACAACGATGCAGAAGTTGCATTTGCATAAACCATATAATTATCAATTAATTAATGATTATGTTAAACATAAAGGAAATCCTGCTATAATCGGTATATTCAATACAAATGCAAAAGGGTAAATGAAGAAAAAGACAAGTAACATGATAGAATAAAACATTTTGCTTACGCTATACCTACTGTTTCTGTGTTCATTTGTTTTGTGTGTCAGCTGTGACGGGGAGGTGGGGGTCAGAAATTTCAAAGGGGCCACAATCTGGTGATTCTCCATAGATGCCTGTACAAAGTGTTGGTTTATTTGGTGGCCCAAAAGGGGCTGGGCGTCTGATGAGGGTGGGGGGAGGGTGTGGGTGGCTCAAGCCAACGCTCCATCCCCCGGTTACTCCCCTGAAGCAATGCACAAGGCCTATGCATAATAATTTACGTGAACAAATGCATCGATACTTATTGTAGAAATATTACTAGCAGTTCCTAATTACAAGCAAAGAAAAGAGAACTTCGTGGAATGTTCGTGTCTCATCCATGATACACTTCATCAGCACTGTTGTTAATTTGGATTCCTGGAGCCCGGTGGGGGCCCCCCCCCCCCCCCCCGGGAAAATCCTGGTGCCACCTCTGGACCCCACGCCCAGAGAACCCCCCCTTGAAATGACCTGGCTACGGGCCTGCAAGGCCTATGCATAATAATTTACGTGAACAAATGCATCGATACTTATTGTAGAAATATTGCTAGCAGTTCCTAATTACAAGCAAAGAAAAGAGAACTTCGTGGAATGTTCGTGTCTCATCCATGATACACTTCATCAGCACTGTTGTTAATTTGGATTCCTGGAGGACATTTTTTCTGCGAAATGCATAGATAACTTCCTTATACGAGATTAAGCAAGACCTTTGTCAACATTATATGAGCATTCAAGATGGTGCTCATCAGCTGAATAGAGCTTTCCGGAGTGTCCATCAAAATTACTGACCAATCACAACAGGGCACGTGTTGTCTCACAACACACTTGTGTGCGTATGTTTTACACTGTCGTTTTGAGGACCTTAGCAACAATATACCTTAGCAACAATATCTAAGGGGTGGGCTTAGCAGAAATATCTATTATGATAACAATGGCTGAAAAGAAATAAGTATTTGTCTATGAAATTAAAGGAACTTTTGTAGAAACTTGAAAATAGGAATTACTGCAGGGCCGTAGCCACAAGAATTTAAGTGGTCATTTCTATTAATCCGGGGGGCCAGGGGGACGCCAAGGACCCCCGGTTGGGGTTCAGGGGCCGGAGACCTGGGAAAGAACTGCTATTTTTCCATTGTATAGACCTACACCAATTTTAATGATGTTTTGTAGTAGTGATCTAATACATAGTTAATAAAAATATGTTTTAAACTAACATCAGGGCTGTGATGAAACAAAACAATAAAAACACTTTGAATTCAAAACAGGCAGGTTTATTCAAGAGAAAGCTTGTTACTCACAGCATTGTTGTTATTTTAGTTTTTTGCCTTCTGACATTGACAAAAATCTAAGATTAAATCTATGAACGAATAATATTTCTATGGTACACTTTCAATGAATGCATGCAGGCGCGGGTCCAGACCTCAAACCGTTCGCACTGGCGAAGGTCAGGGTGAGAGATAAAATGATATTTAAAAAGAAAATATAAAGTGATTGCAGTGCCTGGTGGTCTGGCAAATTCCAACTTTTTCTGTCAGAAATGCCACCTACCTCAACCAAAGACAAAAGTAATAATACATTTTTGCATTGTCTGACTATTAATTAAAAGGGACTGTAATTAAATCGGCTGCGCGATGTAATGTTGAGTTTTTTTTAATTATTATTTTGATTTATATTTCACGATGTAGGCCTGTGGTTAATCAAAAAACGATCAAAAACGATATACATGTGCGTTGATTCTTATAACCTTATTAGAAGGCATATGTAATTTTATTATATTTCGTTATTTTGAAATCACAAAAGACAATTATGCATATTTAATTAATTTCCTGATGGAAGTAAAATCACACCAATGAAGTTTGGTTTTGGTTCATGTACATTTGTTGAAAGAATTGTATTATTCTGCTTCATTTAAGAATAAGTTATATGATGGCCAAGTTGTTATCATAATATGAATTTTAAACTGTAATATTTTTAACTAAGACCATTCAACAAACAACATAAAACATATACATATAAAAATTCTTATGTTTAAAATTTCCTCGTCGGTGCATATATAAAACGTAATTACCTAACATTTGGATATCCGAGATTGACAGTCAATCAAAATTCTCTGTACCATCTATGCAAATTTAACGAGTGGACTTCCTTATGATTTAAGAAAATATGAATGTATATTGAGCTGCGCAAAGTTTAGAAGTTTAAAAGTTAAAAGAGAGGACTTCTTTATGTTGTGGTCATATTGGACTGTAATATTTATTAAAGACAATTCAACAAACAACATAAAACTTATCAAAATTATTGGGTTAAACTTTGTACTCTGGTGCATGAATATATCACATTTTTTTTGGAATATATGAGATTTACATGACATTTGAGAATTGTACTGAATATAAAATCTTAAATATTTTACATTTTAATCAGTAATCTATTAGAAATACGGGGATTGTTGTACAGCCTTCGGTCATCCTGCTGCAACAATAAAACTGCGATCCAACAGGCAGTGAATATTCCATTTTAATTTAGTGTAGATGTTTTTTACATGTTTTTATTTTATTTGTATTCTTTTTATTTTGTATGATTCATTTGTTATATTTTCCACAGATAAGTGAATGCCTGAACTGATATTTTATGGGTTTCACTACTTTCTATACAAAAGAGATATAAGTCTATTGTCCGACTGTGTGCATTGAACATATGACGACGACGATAATGTCGCCAAATTCCAAACCTTGACACTCCACATCAATTAATTAATCTTGTACAGGAGCCTGTCATCACTTAGTTTCCTCCTCCTCATCATCATCTTCTTAATATCATAATTATTAATTGTCCATAGTAAAGTAGGGAAAAAATATGAATTGTGTATTAAATAATACGTTTCATAATGCACGAAATTGCATTTCAAAGCATCTAAAAAACAAAAACAAAAAATTGAAGGAGCCGAAGACTCCGCCCTCCCCATAGCTAAAATTTGTCTTCCAGTGACAGAACAAGCCCTAGCTCTCTTCCCATGACCACGCCCACCATGGGAACCCGTCTGTGCGGTAGTCAGGGTAAACTCTGGATCCGCGCTTGACATGTATTTAAAAAACGTGATTAAGGTATATTTACAGTATATTTATTTATAGAAAATAATGTTGCATACTAGAACTATCAGGAATAAAATTATGGTTTTCTTGTCAGTTTACAACAAGGAAATGAATATAAGTCCTAGGCAAGTGTATAAGAGAACCTTTAGTCTGATTTTCTACAAAAGCTCACTGTATGTAGTAATTGACCTACTTGATTGGATAAAAGCTAAGCCCACACAGACACTGAATTTCAACTGAAGAAAAAATGCATCCTAGTTTCTAATCAATCATTATAAATCTTACACTAAAAGTAAGAAAATAATGTACACTATCATTAACCATTCACCCCAGAGTTTACAGACTTGTGGTTCCTGTGTTATGTCGAAAGGGAGAAGGTTTTGTCTAAAAAAAAGAGTGGAATTTTGGTTTGGTGGTTAAGGCGGATTCCTTCTAATCCAAAGGTTCCGAGTTCAATTCACTATTTTGAGGGGAGCATTTATTCATCATCATTAAATATTCGAGGAAGACATTATTTTTGTACAGTATATATAGGTTTCCTATAATTAAAGACAGGGGCGGATTTAGGGGGGGCGGCCCGGTCCCCCCTTTTGGGAGGTAAAAAAAGAAAAAAAAAAAGAAAAAAAAGAGAGAAAAAGAAAAAAATGATGGCCAAGAATGCCTCAAATGTTATGTTCGGGCGTCTAGAACACAAAAATTTCGCGGGGGCATGCCCCCAGACCCCCTACGACAGTGTTGTCTCAATCGGCCCAACTTTCGGCCCTCCTTCCGGCCCCCCCTTTTGGACATTTCTGGATCCGCCCCTGAAAGACCACTTTTCTTTGGTCCCCTATTAACAAATTCTGTATATCTTATCTTTATTATTCTAATTAGAGACCAAAGCTGGTAAATACCATGGCAACTCCGGTCCCAAAAGTGGTCTTTAAGTGGGGAGAGACCTGTACTCAATAAATTCCCCATCGCTTTATTTTCATCACGTCATTTGGGAGCATTTAGTTTAAGACAAAAAATTAAACACCTTGGGCCCACATATTTTATTTGAGGAAGATGTTTACAGGGGGTCATGTAGGAAGAAGGCACTAAGGCAGATCTGATTAAATAACTTTGTAAGTTTAATGATTTCATCAGTTTTTGTTTGGTTAATTGATTTAAATTTCCTTTACAATACGATACTGATGATGCTGACTGGTAAACTGTTTACATCTTTATTTTAGTTCCATTTTAAAGGAAATCCAAATCACATTGAATGATTCCATTGATTGTGTGTATATATGGCAGATGTAACTAACCCCCGATTATGGTAACTAATTAAAAATATTGTATTGCAAGACTATTGGCCTATATCATGAATAAATTTGAGAGGACCAAAGAATTTAATTGATTTCTTTTGCAAGACTTTTATTTTCTTATTGCCTTATTGTTTCAGCTGTGCAATGTCATTTTATGTAAATTTTAAAAAGACATTAAATATAAAATTTCGACAGACAACTTTCATTTTAATTTTATAATTATATTTTGTCAAAATAGTAGCTTCTGCTTTTTAGACAATGCATTGTGTAATTGTTCATTGTTTACAAACACCACCTACAATGAGGGTGGTATGGACACAACATGTGTCCATACTGTATACAATACAACATAATTAATAATGTGCAATAATGAATATAACTGTTTGACAGTATTTCATTTTCCTTTTAAATTGGGAATATATTAATTACACTTATTAAAAATATGCAAAGCATAATTTACTCTAATGTTTTATAACACACCTATATAGATTCCTGTAATTTGATTAGTGGATTTCGTATCATGTGACAATGGTTATTTACCCCATGTCGTCACTCATCATTGAAACTTATTTTCATCCGTGCATTTTCGTTCCATCCGTTTTTGCCCATTTCACGGTGCCTAGAATATGACTCCAACCTACTACAATCTTTTGATTGGTTAAAGACATGCTGGACTGTTCTAAAAAGGGTAGATTTTTTTCATAAAATATCAAATGACAAGAATCTACTTTAGGCATGTTGTAAAACAAATAATGAATTTAAGAAAGAATATTTTCATGAGTTGACAGACTGACTGTTCCATTCAACTTGGCTCCGCCTCGTCGAATGGAGCAGTCAATCTTTCAACTCATTAAACTATTCTTCCTATTATGCTCATAAAATCTATTAGTATTTGTATACTAATAGATTTTTATTTTCCCTTATAAGTTATATCAACTTTTTAGTGTAAATTAAAATTTTAGCAATTTAATCTCATAACTACAATGTTGCATCTTTGAAAAATACATATGAAATACTTGATTTAGAATGATTTTTTATGCATAGAGACAATTGTCTTAGATGCCCTATAGATTTATAAATACAGCTGAACTTGCCTAAGTCGAAATGAAAAATTCTTCAACTTAGATAAAATTTAACTTACAGAATGGAAAATACAACAATTTGGCATGTAAAATAAGATAAACTTGGAAATTATTCGAGTTGGGCACGTTTAACTGTAGTGCATACATTGGTTTGCACATTGGGACAATTGTGTTATGGTAGTCAAGAGTACAAAACATAAGCTAGGAGGGGTCAACAGCGTATGTGAAATGATGACCTAAAATCATTTTTTGTGTACTTTAGGATGGCAAGTGACACAGAAAAGAGTATGTTTTGTACTTTCTTAAAAAATTATGACCCCTTGTGCCTCCTATAAATTTATTTAATTATCGTCTTTCTTCATGTGAGCATAGAGTTCTGTTTTGTTATTTACAGCTTCTAGTCTCCCTGCAAACTCTTCATGCCTCATGGTATTGACTACTTTTATCCGACTGGTCCATAATGACAGCAAGGAGACTGGTCCGCCTTAAAAAAAAAAAAAAAGTTTAAAAACATAAAAATGTCTGTTCTAATTCTTAATTAAAAGGTAATATTAAAGAAACTTGTGAGGCTGTATTATAGATAATCAGTCTATGGTTGTAAACCCAGTAAAAGTTTGTCAAGTCAGCATAGAAACTTCGGTATAAAGCCCAGCACTCACTGTGCCTGAAGACTCTTGCGATTCTATGGAAAATGCAACTCCACAACGCGAGATCTACGGATTGTTTTTAATGGCAAAGCGTTCAGACTCTCAGCAGACGGTGTTGAGTTGTCTGATGCTCACAGGGAGCGAAGTGGCATTTGTCGGCCGGCAGTTGTACGACAGTTGTAGGACGAATTGAGTGCCCAACTTAAGTTTTACTCAAACCTGAAAATACCATAGTCTAGTACTGTATAATCTAAGGAATATCTCTCATGCATAAGAGAAGTAAGGGAGCTGGCCACAGATAGAAAAGTGTGGAATCTCATTATTGAGGGTGTAAATGCTATGTCTTGAGACGACGATTAAGCAAGTAGAAGACGATGAAGAGGATCTATAGGCAAAAACAATGAAATTTACCTTTCTGTCTATCTCTACTTTCATCCTTTGTAATCTTCTGCTTTTTGATTGGTGGAGTGCCCTCTATGTTCCCCAAATCTGTATTTGATAGAAAGTCCTGTTTCTCTCGATGAGTCATGCTTTGCAACCTAAATGAAAAAATGAGCAGAAAGTAGAATGGTCACAACAATGATTATTTTAAGTGCTATTCATATGTACATATATCATCCTGAAAAATGTAAACATCCTGAGTGGTATTATGTATGCCTTTGCTTTAAAGACAAACATACGGTAGCCATTGACATGATATGGGCCACATCGGTCTTGGTGTATGGTAATGCATTGCCTCATTTAAGTCCATTTCATACCCACTAACTTTTTAAGTACGCCAAGTCGATACTCTAAAAATTTAAAATGGATCTTTTTTTTATATTTCTTTTACATTCAACACACAGAAATGGATCCATTTGGGGCTAATGCTATGCAAAAAGAAGAGGGAAGCATGGTACTCCAAAATATGCTATTTTTGTATTCATTTTATTTCCATGTATCACATTAATATTGTCAAGCATTTCTAAACTTAAATCTCACCCCTACCCAGCTCAGTGCTTCACACGTCGCATGGCCCCCTACCTAAATTTTTCTTTTGATCTACCATGCAACAGCAAGCAAGCATGCCAATTTCAGGATGGAACACTTTTCTTTGCAAAAAACTGTTGTATGCCAATATACAGTCACGATACACCTATACATGGTCAAGATGTGATGTCATCATGACCATATTTAGGCATGTTGTCAAATGTTTCTGTCAAATAAAACTTTGACAGGGATTTAGGAAGTAGACTATTTCTTGAATCCAGGATTTTCAAAGTAAAACTCCATTCTGGTTGTTTACCTGTCTAGATCTTTCCAAGCCTTTTCTGCTTCACTGGCTTTCTCTGTGCCCTTTGCTGAGGACTTGTCCATTCCCTTCTTGCCGTTGGAGTCACTAGACGGCTTACAGTCGTACAAGCACTTAAGCACTTCTTGATGCGCAGGAGACGTATTACTGTATGCTTTTATTAATGTCTCAAGCTCCGCCCACATCTGTCGATAATGCTCCTCCCTGACGATGATTGACAGAAATGAAAAGTAATCAATTATTCGTCTAAAACATTTCATATTGGCAGTCTAGCATCTTAAAAGTAAGCCTATAATCATCATACTGCCTGTTGACAAGGATTCATCCTGACCAAGCCATGCCAATGATTAGCTGTGTTGTGTAGTTTCATTTTGTCACACTGCTACTTACTTTTTTGGTGCTTTACCCCTAATACCTGGGGGAAGGGGTATTGGGTCACCCTTTGCTTCTATACCAACTAGGTGAAGGATAGACTTCTTGCACTCAGTGATGTCTTCCTCATCCATCACAGGTTTGGCAATCAATGTCGGTAAGGGGTCAATGTGCTAGAAGATGAAAACACATTCACAAGACAAACTATTAATCTTAATA
This sequence comes from Anneissia japonica, assembly GCF_011630105.1. Lineage (NCBI taxonomy): Eukaryota > Metazoa > Echinodermata > Crinoidea > Comatulida > Comatulidae > Anneissia > Anneissia japonica. The sequence continues at coordinate 1,872,553 of NW_022730786.1, read as the reverse complement.
ATAGTACAATAAAACCTGGCCACGTAATCTTTATTTACTTTCTTGGCCCTAAATGTATAAACATGGATAGGCCTACCAGGTAAAATATGAATAATTTAGAATGGAATAGGTCTGGTGCTCTGGCATAATTGTATAGTATAAAATATCAGTGAATACTAACCGATGCCATGTTGAAGATGATAGTATCACTAATTACCATGGGCCAAAGTCTGGTCTGCCTTTCAAGTTGTTCTTTTGCTATTAAATTTAAAAAAAAATCAACATAAAGCCCTGTACAGACTATTAATGTGACATGCCTAAATATAGTCATGATTACATCACATCATGACCATATATAGGCACATCATGACTATATAAGGGGATACAACAGTTTTTTGTCAAAGAAAATGTGATTATCTGGACAGAGTTTAATATCTTATCAAGTGGATGTATTGATGGACATTATATTTACAGTATACACATATTTTAGCCAGACTACAGTATTTTACAAATCTAATTACCTTTAATGATAGGTAATTCCTCATCATGACTATCTGTGGTGAAGGGGGCAAGGCGATTGTCCTTCATGAACTCGCCAAAGTCAGTAATCCTATAATCCGTCACCCTCCCCCCGCAGCCCTCGCTAATTGACGGCGGGTCTTCCAGATATGATCGTGAGGTCGACAGGCAATGGATGAAGATTTCCCCACCATGACTTGTCAACATATGCGACATGACCTTTGCCCCAGCCTTGCGTGGCTGCTCAAGCATGACCTGGCGGCCATTCAGAAGAAAGTTTGTCAGGCATAACGAAGGCCTACTGTTGACCTATGGAAAAAAAGTTGTAATACTTCATTCATTATTATACTGAAGGTGTACTAAAATATGGATTTCTTTAGCAATACAATGTTATTAAGGCCAGCCAGGAATTTTCAAAACATGGTTGAAAATCTTGAATATTCAAGATCATCTCCCTATTGAGAAAGGCCAATTTCAGTCCATGTTTAAACACTATGTTTAATCTCACTTAAATTAATTATTTGAGCCGATATGAATTTCACATTAATACTCACATCTACTGGAGAAATTCTATATGCACCCGTGCAATACAGCAATTCTAAAAAAAAAGAGGATACGGAAATGTACTTGACACCGTAAAGAGCCAGGATGCGTAAAACAAAGTTTATTGAAATGTTGTCATAATATACAGTTATAAACACAGTGCTGTACATACAGCAATTGCTATGTTTACGTTTGAACATCTTACAGACTAACAAGTACGTCACTGCAAGGTTACAGCGAGTGGTGGTGGAGGTGACAATGATGATGGCAACAATAACAATAATATTAATAACAATAAAAATTGCATTTGATATTACAGATCTATCTTAGCCTCAATGTACTTTCACAAAAGTAATAAATTGCTTCCTCACTAGGGGTTGGAAGGCACTGGTGGAAGTTGTCTGTCAGATGTGAGTAGGCAAAGCAAACTAAAAACAGAAGAACATTAAGTACAAAAATTAGAGATAGATAGATAAATCATCATTTATAGGTATACTTGCTGAACTGACCATTAGACATTCCTCTGGGTGAGCACCATTTCAGTATGATGTTGTTCTCCTCTTGACCGAGGACTTTCAAGGATGTATCACCACTCGACGAGGCACTTTGGGAAGTGCTCTTGCGAACTTCTTTGTGGCCGTCTTTATGATGCAGCAACTCGACATCGTAATTGGCTGAGCTATTGGAATTTTGTTCTTCCTGTTGAATCGAAATAAAAACATTGCAACAGTATTGCACATAAACAAACATTCAATGGATTATAATATTGTCTCATGGAATTTTAAAAAAAAGTATTTTTACTCTCGTGGTTGTGTGTGCCTTATTTAAGTAGGCATGTTTGAATAATAGTGATGCTATGACTTATCCGACATGGGGACAAGCTATCTGATGGCGGATCTGACAAGGTATAACTGAGACCAGTGAGGTCTAGAAGTGAAACTTTGATGGGTGCCTAGGAGGCTAATACCTGGTGTTTTGAAAAAGTAGGAAATTTTGGGCCATTTTGTTCCAAGACAACATATTAGCGCACAACATATCTAACAATTTTCCCCTTTTATTGGTACTCTGAGAGTTGTGGCTGATGAGCTGAAATTTTGCATGTTTTATGATGGATTAAACTCACATTCCCAGGCCCCATGCCACCACTGGGTATGTCTGGCGAGGGGTATGTGTGTGTTGAAAGTTATTCTTTGTATGGTCTTACCTTCATTGGAATACCAGTGATTGTTGTCATAACAAGGTTGTGATGTGCCTGGACTAATTTACAAAGATGACTAGCCAGATATTGCGCAGACGGTACCGAGATCAGTCTGAACGACAAATTTGAGGAGACATTCTGGCGTGTTTTTGGGGTTATTGCTGTTGAAGAGTCTTCAGGGACATGTACGTGAAAGACAGTAAGTTCACAGTGATTTATCGAAAGAAGACTGAAGAAAAAGAAATATTTTTGCAGTAATTCATAATTTTTTACATCTTATATGAAACATGCAGGAATATTATATAATGAATATTACATATTTTAGTTAATACATTAGAATCATTAAATAATATTAATAGCAACAACAATAATAATAATAATAACTAGCAATAATATGATCCACTAAATAAGAAAAAGCCTTACTTGTCGGAGCCAGCAGCCATTTTGTTATGCTGTACTATTGCGTCTTGAACACTTTTCTTCAGAACCTCAACATGGGTGTCGCTGTCACATCTAGATGTGTGTTTTCGGAGTGCTGTATACTGTGCGGAAAACTAAAACAATTTGTGGGATGCTTGGAACTGCTACCTTGAATAATTACTCACTACTCAAGGCACACCATTTTTAATAATCTCTTTTTTGGAATGGCACCATGAGCAACGATTGTTGAAATGACACCATATAAGTGTAACAAATGATTGATTGATCGAGTGTTCATAAATTAATTAAAACTTTTTACTTTGTAACTGAAGTGAAGCAAATGATTCTGCCTTTGTTCGATACGCTTGAGGCGACATCCGTCATCGAAGTACGAATCTGGTGCTGTTCCTCACTGCATTCACACAGCACTTCCACTGCTGCTGTAAGGCCGTGAATTATACTACAATCATCATCACTAGCCTCAGGATCTGCTGGACCTAGCTCAGCAAAAACATGCATCAACTGTCAAAGTAAACAAAACCTGAACATTAAAAAATGTCAATATTTTAATAGCTTACTTTGTATATTAATTAACTTTCAATAAAAAATTAAAATTAGAAGAAAGTTTTTGATCTAACAGATGCATATCAAATTGTTTTGATCTACGTCTCATTAGAAATATGATTTTTTAAATTAATATATATTATATTTTTACCACAGTCAATCCACAGGAATCATCATCTACACCAACATTATCTATCATTATCATCATTTGTCATCATCATCTTCAATATCTGTCATCATCATTATCATCATCTGTCATCATTATTATCTGTCATCATCATCATCTGTCATCACCATCATCTGTCTTTATCATCATCATCTGTCATCATCATCTGTCATCATTATTTTCATCATCTGTTATCATCATCATCTAGCATCACCATCATCATCTTCTGTCATCATCATCCTCATCATCATCATTATCTGTCATCATCATCTTTATCATCATCACCTACTATCATCATCATCACCTACTATCATCTTCGTCATCATCATCATCAACAGTAACATGTACCGGTAGTTATTCTTTTTTTATAACATCAACAACCACATCATCATCATTCATAATTTATGCCTTACATCACTTAGCTGTTGATCTGATTTGCTCCATGTATTCAGGAGTCTTGCTTCTGTGTCTGCTGCAATAAATCGTATCTAGAAATTGAAAAACAAAATGTGCAACTTGAAACTTAGAGTACGATTCTCCTCCAAAAAAATTAAATCTCAGAAATAAAGTGAATAATAAATTGAAAATAATATAGCATTGTTATATTTTTATCATTGCTAACTAACTGGGTGAATGATATGACTTCTAATTAATTCAATTAAATTCTTGAATATTCATAAGCTGACACATGGAAGTAGTATACTTTTATGAATATTCATAAGCTGATGATAAACCTATGCATCTGCCAAAAAGTAAAAACTACATTGCATAAACTTGCCAATCTCAATAATTTCACACTGAAGATATTCAACACTACATAAAAAGCAGATGAACGTACCAATCTATCAGATGCGAATATATCATACACAATACGGCAGTACTCAAATGCTGCCTCTACTGCACAGGTCCAAAGTGACTTGTAAAATGGATCAATTGGAATATTTGAAACTCCCGACCGAGATTTGCTGATCATGTCGTATTCTATCTTGTGACCGCAAGGCTTGCCAAAAAACGGACTGTGATCAATGACGATCACCGTTTTATGTGAAGCGGGAAACATTCTAAAAATATATCAGGAAATATACATACATAATTGCCCCATGTGGGATGAATAAAGATTATTGTTTGATTGATTGTAGTTTGTACTGTATTTTGATTTAAAAATTGACATTGCAATGACTGAGCAATTTACTATTATAAATATTAAACTTATTAGTAATTACTAAAAAGATTACTAAGTTTGATCCATAATCAACATCCTTATTAACACCAATTTAACCATGCCTACCTTCCTGGTAGGCCAAGGGAGGATAATAAAATTTAAAAAAAAAAGATGAATTGCTCTATCTAGGCCTAGACCTATGTGGGTATATATGCCTAGGCCTACTACATCTAAAATAATTACACAACTTTATATGAAAACAAAAATATTGACGATCAACTGAAGGACTGCGAGATATCTGGACATGCATAATGTTTAGCTTGTGTAATTTTCCTTTATAGGTCTAGCCTAAGTAACTAACATTAACAACAGGCTAGGCCATAGCTAGGTTTACATACAATGATATTGAGTGGCACGGCAAATTATGCTGTGTCGACCCTTGCTTACTTTACTTTCTTGTTGATTGATGCACTGTTCGCCTAGCCTACGATTTTGTTCGTTGCTCTACCGCTCCATTTGTACAGTTCAGCTACAATTCCATATCCTCGATGTTAAACTGACAAAAGGACGGCCCTGAAATTAATTAATGTTGATATCAATTAGAATTAGACTAATATTTAATACAAATTTTCAAGACGAAAGCTAGCCCTAACTGCTCTGGTGAGACATAAACAATCAATGAAGCGTGAACTGTCGAGCGCCATCTATAGTTTCTGTTATCCACACATAGCAACTTGTGGACTGGACGTAAACAACATTGCTTTTTTTAATCATATTTTTAATTTTGCAAAACAAACATGGACAATCCAAGGGAAATCGAATCTAAAGAGTATCTAGAAAAACACAAAATTCTAGAGTTATTCGACAATATCACTGCAAGTCTCGTTTTCCAAAGACCAGGTAAGTTTTAGGCTAGGCCTGGGCGCTAGGTAGGCTTCGATCACAAAAAGGTGAGTAGGGAAGTTCAATGGGACTCGGTAGAGATGTCACTGTACATTAATTTTACTGGTTCCTAGTTAAGTTAGGCCTAGATCATGCAGTGTTACTACTCGTACATACTGACGTTACAATCTTCAAAAAATTAGAAAACATTCACTATTTTACAGCCCATTCAAATGCTTCGAGGTTTATCCCTTTGAAGTTTTGTTGAGGATTTATCTTGTTTCTTCCTTTTTTTAAAATAAATTTTATATATAAAAATAATTATAAACTAAAAAGTTTATTTTGTTTTACCGAATTTGCCGTAAAGAAAGTTTGAAATTGCTCCAAACCGTCACTGACTACAGCAACAAGATGTTTTTTTTTCAGAAAATCCAAAGGAATTTATGATTCAAGAAATAAAACAAATGAAAGAAGCAAGAACAGCACAGACGGACTACCCTTGTTTATTTGATGATAGCAACATTCTTTCTGTCTATGGGATGCTTGATCCAACGAAAAAGGGCTTCATCAGTCTTACACAATATAAAGAAGGTGTGTGTACTGTATAATGCTCAATATAGATTTAGTAATTGTGGCAAAGACAAGCCAAACCAGTCACTCCTCGCAAAAATAATGTATAGTTATTAATACAGGGTTAAACAGTGAGAGCTATAAAATGGTAAAAGAATGATTTAAATCTGACATTTTGTTATGAAGTTAGAGAAGTTTAAACATACATGCAGTTTAAATAACAATATTTGAGAAATCAGCCTTCAAAGTTTATGATTTTGGAAATTTCTCAGGCAGAAACCATTAGCAAATCATTAAAAATTGTTTTTTTTACATTGAAAATGGGGAAAATAACAGCATAGAACAGGATTTTCGATGAGTGACTGGTTTGGCTTGTCTTTGCCACAATTGGTTGGTTGACATTTGACATTTAAACAAAACTGTCTTCTTTTTCTTATCTTTTGTTCGATATCGTAAGTTAAGAATGTTATTCTTTAAAAAAAAATTCTTTAACATTTAAACAGTGTATTGATATATTAACTTATGAGTATTGCCTTATGATTTGAATAATCTATTTTTCTCCAGCATTGACTGCAATGGGCTGCAAAGACTTTGATACATGTCCAGGTGGGATGGAGATGGATCGGATCTCTCAAGACACTTTTACTAGGGAAGCGTAAGTGAAGGCTTTCTAAAAATACTAATCCTTGAACAGACCAAAAAGCAGTAGCACTGAGGAGGAGGGGGTTGAAAGGGCCCACAACCCATATAAGCACAGGCAACTAGGGTGAAAAGAAAGATAAAAAAAGGAGTGATAAAAACGGCCAGAGCTCCTGCCAAAGATTTTTTCAAAACCAATGTTCATGCAGAAGCATCACTATCAAGATTTGCAGAAAAGGTGTCAGGTCTCTCGGCAGTGAAGCTGAATGTGCGCTGTAGAGTTCTTATTAAAATCGAAAAATCAAATTATTCCATTTAGATGATGCCATTCCAACAATTGTTGCTTGTGGCGCAGTAGACTATATGTTGCACTTTTCAATAACTTTCTCCTCCCCTGAGGGTCCACACTTTCATATGTCCACGTCAGAAGCCGAGTGGACTAGTACACCGGGGTAACCCCCTACTCTTCTCAAAAGATTCACTGGGTTCTTGAAATTGCACATGAACATCTGTGTACACTGGGCCTACAGTTTATAGTCCCTATCCGAGAAGACTTGTTCCACCACCAGAACTAGGCCGCGACCCCATGCCGGTATATTGTTGGCTATGGTTACAGTGCCCCACCCTTAACCGCTCAGCCATTAGATTTGCAATATCCTTGTACAATTTTGATATTGCTGTTTTGGAAGCAAATTACTCCTTTAAACTTAAAGCTTCTATTTTGTAGGACCAAGACCTGGTATCAAACCTACCGAGTCTCACAAATTTGGCGTGAGGCTCAAGCATTTGTGGTCTGTCTCGCGCGTAACGACCAAAATCTCAGGCATAAATTTAATTGTAAAATATATGTATACTATTTGTGACTTTTTTAGCATTCTTCTTAAAAAAAATTCTCCATTTACAGTACTTAAAATATCATAGTAGCATCATGAATACCAACTAGATCCACAAACAGTGTCAATGTGTAAAAAGTGCTGTCGGATAAGATCAGTTTCTCGGTGGAGCGGGAGGGGATCGAGTCTCTTACACCAAGGTTGTGGAATTTCCAAAAGTCTCACTTCTGCAAATTTGTCTAACTTGAAATTTGTAGTATTTTGGAGTAGTGTTCTTTTAATAAATCTATAGTTTTATACTATATTGGGTTGATCTGAATTTTAAAGATTACTTTCTTTTTTCTTCTAGAAAAATGGGATTGAAAAGAGCATCAGAAACAGTTGGTCCTCTGTAGGATGATGAAGGAAACGTGTGGATGGACATATACAGCAGAGATAACAAGCAGCAACAGAGACAAACAAGTGAAGCACCCCAAAATAATACTACAGTATTGCAAAGCTATTTTACTGTCGGTGTTGAGCCAATAAATTTTAATATAATATTGATATTAAGAATTTGAATTGCTCTTTGTGTATATTTATGTAACATATTAAGCTCTGTCAAGGTTATCAAAATTTCTTTGACAAAAATTTGCTGTATGCCCATATATAGTCATAACATGCTTATATGGTCATGATGTGATGTCATCATGACCATATTTAGGCATGTCACATTTTTTGTCAAATGGAATGTGATAGCCCAGACAGTGCTTTAATTTTCAATTGAAAATTGAAATGTGAAAATTTATTTTGGCAATTAGCAAATATTGTTCCAATATTCTTTGTGTAGGTCCTTGTTGTCATCATCATTATCATCATTACCATCATCATTATCATTATCATCAATTTATTATTACCATAGTCATTATCATTCATCATCAAAATCATCATTATCACTATCATCAATTCATCATCATTATTATTATCAATTTAGCATTGACATATTTATCATTATCACTCATCATAATCATCATTATTATTATCATCAATTCATCATCATTATTATCAATTCATAATTGCCATAGTCATCATTATTCATTATCATTCACCATCATCACCACCATCATAACCATTTTCAACACACTACATGTTGAAGGCCTTTCAAAAATGTCACCGTTAGTGGCAATTTTTGTCCTTTCCTTGTTAAGGACTTTAATAGCAAAAAGTCTGTAGATAGCAAAAAATAAATTGTTTTGATATGCCTCTCATTGGAAGTTTAATTAATGCGCAATTCAATGTTTTAATTGATTTTTAATGGGTTTTCCAAATGTTGCCATAGACATTGTATAATATTTACCATACAATTGAAGAACTTGTAAAAATATAAAGAATACAAGTCGTACCGGTATGTTCTTAGAATTTTAAAGGAAAATTACAACACCAGAAGGGAACAGATTAAGGTATATTTATTTTGTTTTTATTTATTACGTTATTTATTAAGTATAAAATAAATGTTTAATTGACTTGAGGTATTTTAAAATTTGAGTTTATGTTTATTAATTTTCAGAAAACGAATACCTGTACCAGATTATTAACAAATTTGATTCTATACTTCCACATATACCTGTGATTACATTAATACATTATTGTAAATTGAGAAGGAGTTGTAAATTTTATTTGTAAATAAAACATTCAAGACTCACACATGATTATGTTGCCTCATTTTTCTTGTTCATTAACATCTTATACACCTTTGAATGTGAACCTAATACGTACATACTTCTCTAGACATTTGCATATCATCGCTCATTAGATTAATAAGAGATTTCCACATGAAACTTGTAACAGAAGAGCCATAATTATCATGCAATACACATAATATCAGTGATAAGATAGTAGAAAATATGCAACGTAAAATGAAAATTCATTTCATTTTCTGTCTGTCATTTATGGTTGGATTCAACTTTAATGTCTAATAAATAATAATGGTTTTGTAATATTTTTGCTGTAGTTTATAAGGGTAAGCGTTGAATGGTGTCATGAACAATTATGTCCCAGTTGTAAATCATCAGTATTAATATTCAAATTTTTGGATAGTTTTATAAGTCATTATGATGCTGCTGTCACGAGGAATTTTACTGCTGCCAGATGGGTAAACTATATAATGTACAAGTCGTGGATATTATCGCATTATGCATGATGTTATAATTAATGTACAGGAGATACATTTCGCAATGCAATATACAGTGATAGAAACAAGATAGTAACAATTAGAATTCCTATAGGAACTCTAGCAACAATTTGTGTATGCCGCCCTCTATTTTGGCGATTAGCAGGCCGCGCGACCGGTGTTGTTTTGTTCGCGCTGTGCGGTGACAGGCAGGTAAAAAGCCAAGATTGTGTGCTGTTTACCAACTCCAAAATACGAATTATTTTACTTTATTGTAGTGGTTACAGAAGTCTAACCTGAGTGAATGCAATCGGTAAGAAATTAACCGGCATATTTAGTGTATTTTTGCTTAATACGGAAATTTTAGTGAGATGATGCTGGATCGGAGTCGATAACATGTTCATCCACACCATTATTCACATGCGAAAACCTTTGCACTGATGAAATTTTTACTTTTAAGTTAATGTGTTATGTTAATATATTCAGATTCTAGAAATTCTTGGAAATAGATTAGGCCTAGGGCCTAGTTGTATATAGGCCTAGGCCCTATTTATTATTTTCACCGTCATTTAACCCATTCAGCTTCTCAAACCAATAATAATAATAATAATAGAATGAAGCTAGGCTAAACCTGGACCTGGTATCCTTGCATCACATCATCATGCCTAGCCTGTGTAGGCCCAACCACATGCGTACAGTGTGTAGGCCAAGGCTATGGCACATGTTTAGCATGAATATAGGCCTGGTATGTGTCTATGCCCCTATGTTTACTTTGGCCTACATAATCATTTTGAGTCAATGACCATCATCCAACTAAGCCATAGACCTAGCCTGCCTAGGCCTACCGCACTTTTCGGAGCCATCATCAGTCGATTGTCAGTAAAGTGGCGGTAGCATGCACGTACCTTTTAATCGTATCGCATTCGCTGTGGAATTAAATCTGCAAACAACCATTGAAATAACGTCTGCTTGGCTTAAGTACGGCTTCGAATCTACATCATAACATACAAAGTCCGCAACCAGTTTCTTCTAAGGGGTGGGGGGTTCTCTTGGCGTGAGGTCCAGGGACGAATCCCTGTCTGGTCAGTAAAACCACAAAAGCCAGAGGATTTTGTGTTTTATTTATGTGTCTAAATAATGCTAATTATAAAAGCAGTAATGTTTGAAAAAGTTCTAAATGGTTCCTCAGTGCATTAGTTGTTTTTGAGGACTCGTTTGGGAAATTTGATGAGGGGGGGGGGGGGCTTCGCCNNGAAATGAGAGCGGGGGGTTTGGCCGAACCATAAAAATTCCTACTGGCTACGGCCTGGTCGTACAAAGTCCTGTTCAGCTAGATGTTGAATGAAACAAAGCTAGGCCTAATTACTATATTACTAAAAAAAGAACCATGTCTCCGACTGCCAGATTTTTCTAGCCCCGACCATGTAAATAAATGTATCATACTTTTCAGAAAATTACACAATATGTTGATATTTTTGTTATGAATCATAATCTGTAATCTTCGTCTAATATAATGTCATCTAAAATTTGCTTTGAATGTACTGTAATGTTTATAGTTACCAACCATCTCTCATGTGAGATGATCTCCAATTCAAAGTCATTTATTATCAAACACTATGCCTGTTTATCAATTTATCACACATCCATTAAACAAGTTCTCGTAATATTGAAAGCTCAGATGAGGGCAGTATAATAAATAGAGGCAGTAGATCTAAAAATGATCTATTAATCAATCAGCCTCATGAGGGCAGTATAATAGAGGCAGTAGAACTAAAAAAAATCTATTTATCAGCTATTAATCAATCAGCCTCACGAGGGCAGTATAATAGATCTATTAATCAATCAACTATAGAGTACCACAGTCATGTCGTCACAGCACCAGGTGGCGCCCTCTGGACTTGTTTCCGTTCATTACGCCTGAATGACTTCTTAATCTTAAAGGTTTAGAATAGGCTTTCTGGAATTGGCATTTTAAAACCTAATAATTTACCATCAAAATTTACTAAAAACACAAAAAGCTCGCATTATATTAGCTATCGAACACACATTTAATCATCAATTAACATTTACAAAGAAAACTTAAGATACAAATTCTTAATAATTACTTTAGAATTTGGGATCAGTGGTTTGTCAGTGAAGAAAATGGCGTTAGTTGAACGCATTTCATGTCGCCATCGTGACGTAGCAATTTGGTAATCAGCCAAACGTTTGTAGAGCTCCTTGTTGGAGCTAAAAATTTTAATTTAAGAATTTATAATAGTTTAATAAAAAAAATTGACATTTGACGGTGAAAGGTCTGGATGACCTTTTACCCATTCAAATTCTCCAAGGTTGGTAGCTATCTATAGTGATAAATCTATTCAAACTTACTGTACATTTTTTGTTGAGCCAACAAAAAAAAACTTTCCGAATTATTTTTAATACAATATTACTAGATGAATAACATACATTCATTAAATATATAAATCTAAAAAATTTCACTATTTCTAATAATAAAATTTAGTGAAAAGCAGTTAATTTCCCTGTTCTAGTTTTCAGTGTGAGGATTTTTTTTATGGTTATTGGTTTATTTTATTTCATCATTTTTTTACTCTTTATCCGTGTGATAATAAGTTCCAGCTGTTGTTTGCCTTTTAAGTTTTCTGCTTCGTTGCTCACTGTACCTTTTGATTCTTTGCTTAACATGTTCACAATTTTTTAGCTGTAGACGATTACATTAACACGTAGCTTTCAATTTGGTTTTTGTTTGATTTCCTTTGATTTTTTGTGCTCTGTTAGGCCCGAGTTAACGTTAACTGTCAGTGTCAGGATGCTTAAAAATCCTAATAAATCCATTGAAATACACGTTTTGTGATAGAAATATCATCAACAACAAAGGCACTCTTTAAAGATAAATATTTGGAAGTTTGCTGATTTGTAATTTATAGAATATATTAGCTTTGTCTGATTGAGTCACTGTTGGTACCATTTACATCTCAAAATTTGTTAAACATATAAACAATCAAAAAACCTTTTTTTTTTGTATACTGTACAAACTTGTTTATAATGTAGCAATACATAAGTGTTGAATTTACGATGTGCTATGTTAGCTCTGGGATTATGCTTCACAAAAGCTTGTCAAGTATATTATTGAATGTTTTGCTAAAATATGCCCTTGGTTAATAATGATGACCTTTTAGATTTGGATTGTTGGTTTTTGTTGGATTTAGAGTCAAACAACCAAAACGGTTGCCAAGTTTGCACTGGAGCATCACTGTTGCTAAGAAAAATGTGAGCTGTCGTGACAAAATGAGTCTTGTGGAACGCCAGGTCAATTTGATATTCAAGAAAATATATTATTTGAAGTGATTTTTTGACAAAAAATGGGTTTCATTTTTCTGGGAAATTTAGTATGTACTGTATATTTCATAGTAGCAAAAGTTCCGAGTTGAGTACCTAAGGTAATCATGTTTTTGAGGCACATTTTTAAAGCTATTTTTCAGAATTTATAGGAAAACCAACACAAAATTTATCATTTGTATATCTTTAGAGGTGATTTTTTAAGTATGCTTTTAGACATCCAAACTTTAAAATGATCTTACTCCGGTTTTACTCAACCTAAGAAAATGATTCAAAGGCCAAAATAAAGCATATTCATCTATCTAAATATATCAATAACTCATTTTTCATTTTTCTTACCACAAGACTCATTTTGTCACTGACAGCTCATAAATGTGGTATGTCTTCCTATCAAAGTGTACTACCCTAGGGAGAGGAATTGGTAATGTTCATGGGTCGATATTTCTAATCAGACTAAATGCATTGGAGCTTCAAGAAATATATCAAATAATCTGTGCATTTAAAAAAAATGGCTGATTTCCAATCAAGTTTTGCAGAAAATTAAATGCTGTACTGTCTCAATAACAACCAATATATTACACAGTAATTAGGCCTATGATGGTACACACCTAATTTTCTAGCATTTTTTCTGCACAAAATTTGAGTAATCGATTGTTCCTAAGCTTAATGAAAATACAATGTGGCGTTTTTTGTTACTCATACTGTTCAATGTTCATTTAGCTACCATATGAAATTATTTTAGCTTAGGCAAGACTTTTTTATACCTTGCAATGTTTCGCAAACTTAATTTTTTTAAAGCTCATCAGAAGAGTGCGGGAAAAAAATAAGTTCTCGGTAGTTGAGTTCTTAGTAGTCCCTACAGTAGGCGTAAATGAAAATACAGTGTGGCATTTGTTTTGATTACTCATCTACTGTTTAATTTACTGTTTACTGTTCATTTAGCTACCATATGAAATTATTTGAGCTTAGGCGCCTTGCAATGTTTCGCGAACTTATTTTTTTTAAAGATCGTCAGAGGAGTGAGGAAAAAAAAATTAACATAAAATTTTGCTTTCTTATTTAGCAAGTAGTTTTCCTGAAAACATCCAGACGGAGCGGAAAATAAAAGTAAAATGTTATTGGTGAATATAAAAATAATAATGGGATGGTTAATTGCTTTAAATATTTATATAATTAGAATGAAATACCTACATATTTGTTGATTTCAAGGCAACTTCAGGCATAATAACAATAAAGAAAAACTTTTTTTTTGTTCTGAAATTTCCTTTTTCTCGCAAAAAAAAAAATCAAAAAATCGAAATAATAATTATTGGTGGGTGGCAGCTTCACTACACAAGGTATAAAAGAAGTCTTGCCTTATTCACTCACTTGGTATTCTGAATAACATGCGACCAATCAACAACCAAGAGATGAGTATGCCCTCTATAATTTATTGTTTACTTTGCATAATCGTGAAGTTTAGGCTTAAAATTGCGATAATCTTAGCTAAATTATTGGCTTTCAAATGTCTGAATTTCAATTCATCCACTGCCTTGTATTTCAAATCAAATTATTTTGTCCGGGCCTCTTTTATCGTGTAAATTAACGTCATAAAATTTCCTGATTGATGAAAAATTGTGAAATTTTACGGCCGTAAAGTGTTTTCAGTGTTCCTAGTCTATTATTCCTGATGCAAACGGAGCTATTTTTAGTCTCTCCGAATTAAAACCCTGACCACGTCTACCCAGATAGAATGTGTTATCAAAATACGTGGAGTGACCCAATGTGAGAAGTTCTGTAGCTACGTGTAATGGAGCGTAAGATCCATCTGATTGGCGTGTGCTAATATTTCTCACCTTCGTGCTGTGGTTAAGACTTGGAATAATTTCCATAGCTTAATTCTTATCGGATCAATTCATGCTTCAGAAATAAAATGCATTAAATTCCCTTCAACCTTGAAATCATATACTTTTTCCCTCAGTGTTATTTTCCAGACAGATCTGACTGTCCTTTCTAACTCAGAGACTCGTGTTAAATAATACTTCTGATGTTGATTTCAAATATACAATTTTTATTTTATGAGCCAGACAGCTGATTATGTTCTGTTCGTTTATGCAGAACATATTAGCAATCTACTGTAGAGTATCAACTTGTGACTAGAGTATTTGTATGGAGATATGTATTGAATGAGTCTTAAATGACATATGATATTATATATTTATCACATTGTACTGGAGCATACTATTCCTTTCAGTATTCATTGAAAGTAATATGAGCATGGTAGAATTGATAAGCACCTTTATTGGCCTGCATTGTGATTGTTCGAATCACTATTTTGGTGAAGTGAAATTAACATTAAATAAATGTTTTGATGATAATTTAATACTGTAATTCAGATTCAAAAACTATTTAAATCATTGTTTATCCAGTGGGAATTCAAACTTACTTAATACCTCAACACATGTTTATACATTACAAAAAGTTTTATCAAAGAAAAGTCAATGTTGTTAAAGAAGACAAAAAGTTTAGCAAAGAAAATGTTATTGTTGTTAAGATATCTATACTGCAGTATATGGAGCTATTAAATTTCATTTCATTTTCTTTTATTAAGAATATACTTCAATACTTCAGCTTATCTTAGCTTTCATTTGGAAATTAGAACATAAAATAGTTTCGTTGCATAATAAACAATTAGTTTACTCATTCATATATCCTTTAATTGACTCATTAATTGGCTGACAGTAAATTTTAAGTTTTTTGTATGGTTGTAAAAAAATGTCTATAAATCAATGATAAGGTCTTGTAAATTGGTTAGCGTCCTCTCCCAACATCGAAAACCCGCCGACCTACTTTTTTTTTTTATTTAATCCAAAAATATGACGAAGATTTGAACCTATTGCTAAATTTTGTGTATGTGTATAACTAGGGAACATTTTTGTGTATTTTGTCCTTTACTTTTTTTGTTTCTCATATCTTGAAAAGTAATTTAAAACATATCATTTGTTTTAATATCAATTTCATTTTATACATTCTCAGGTACATTGTAAATTCCATTTATTTTTTGTTTAAAAACACCTCCCTCGTTTCTGGATACAAAAATTTGAAAAAAATAAAAGAATGCTAACATTAATCGGGTTTTTTTTCATGGCCTAAGTTTTTATTTTTTATTTTGTGACAATTTTAAATAAGTAATAAATATTTTGAATATTTGATGATTTTCCCAAAGATAATCTATAGTTCAGCAGGAAAACCAGGTGTTTACCCATAATGCAGCAGTGAGTCTTGTAATGTAGCCCTTGTTTGGTAGTGTTTACTTTCTGGCTTCCTGTTGTCGGCAACCTAGGCCTGTAATGCATTTTAGTGAATACTTGTTTACCAATTCCCTCCCTTAGCTGTGGCTTTACTCCCCAGGGCTAATTTTTGTAGTTCCATAGCTATGAATTATACAGGTATATTATACAAATGGTAAAGCCATTATCCTTTATAACTGAACTTTGCTATGGTTCTGCATTCTTTGCTGGATACAAACATTTTCAAATTCTTACCAACTGAATCATAACATTTAGCAATGGATATATGTGTAAAAGTGACAACGAAAGAAACAACTAATCTTTATTCACATTCTTTATTCGATTTCCAGCATCCAATTATGCTTGGTCAGAGAAATCCACATGATTTGCATAATTGATTAATCCATTAATTATATTAGTAACTTAATTACGTGCGTGTGTATATTGCGCAGACTGGCTTAACAGTGCTGTTTTTTCACGACAAATGGATTCTAAACTTGATTACCTGTACTGTAGGAGACGAATGATGACAGAATTTGGTTGAAATATTGAACTTTATTAATTATTCGCAATCGAGGTACGTTAGTAACTTGCTAGTCTAGTAGAATCCAGACAAAATACAAACAAGTAAAATCATTTCTGTTGTGCGCAACAGAAGGTTATGTGTAGGAGGGTCGTCTGGTAATAATTACTTAGCTATGAAATATGCGACTCTAAATGTCATTTGAAAAAAGTGATATTAAAGGTGCAAGCAATCTTGCTTCTTATCATTAGCAGTAAGCAGGCATGTACTTCATGCAATGTAGCCAATGATAAGATTGGATATTCAGGATCTTTACCTTTTCATAGGGAATAATATGGGCTTGTCTAAAATAATGGCGTAAACGTGGGGGACTGCTACTTTAACCAGTCAGTTCATTGGATTTGTGCCATGAATAATTAACGAAGTCAGAACAGATGGTGTTCATGAGTTGTTAATCAAATAATTTTTGATTAAATATTATTCCTATAGGAATCGTAATTTCAGAGTTTAATATAGATGATTCTTGACGAATTCTGATGATTATGGTCATAGATTTGTCAGTCGAATATTAAAACTAGGTTAATATCATCATTGTGGTCATGTGACAATCTTAACACAATGCTATTTTGGAAGGCTGTCTGTCTCAATATATCTGAATCTGAATATACTGACAGAGGACCCCACTGAGGTGTATGTGTCAGTGTGCGTCATCGATTTGCAAATTATTTAGGTGTTATTAATTATTAAACATTTATTAATTAAAAGTAAATATCCGACTAGTAACTGATTTTGAAATTGCCAAAAAGGTATACAGTATAATTTGGATTGGTTCTTTAAGAGGGTGCTCTAACAACCGATGTTGAGGCAGCGTCGCTTTTACTAGAGCGTATACGCAGAAACACACCGGCAAATTTGATGTAACAGCAGCTTCTGCTTCGACCTAGTGCCTCAGGTCTACTGCCATTAGACAGAAAACGACGCTGCCCAAAGTCATTAAGTAGTAACCCTCACAAAAAAAACAAAAAAAAACAAACAAATGTCAATAAAAAGTAGAAATAACTTGTAATGGGGAGGGGGTATGTTTGGGTACTATAGGTCTGATGTGACATTTCAAGGTTAACTAAAATATGTGTTGCTTTTAATATAAATAATAATAATATCATTTTTTTCAAGAAAAAATACAAAATTTGTTGGGATTTTTTTTAGAAGGAACATAAATCAAAGAAGGCTTATTTTTATGCACCCTCAGTAATTGATACTAGGTAGGCCCACTGTGCAGGGCTCTGTGTACTTACATTATAGCCTGGTTCTCACGAGAGCCCTAGTATCCGGATCGCCGGAGCTAACCGTTAGCGCTAACCGTTAGCACCTGCATGAGAACGCCTGATCGGTTAGCACTAACCGTTAGCGGTATCCGGATACCGCTAACGGTTAGCAAGCGCTATCAGTTAGCAAGTTGAGGGCGTTTCTATCATCAACCAATCACACATACGTGTTTACAGTTTCCAGTTTCTTATTGGCCAGTGAATCGATCATCATATTGTTGGTATCCGGATCGGGATTTTCTCGCATGGACGCACGGCAGCTAACGGTTAGCAGGATCCGGATCCTGCTAACCGTTAGCTGCCGTGTGAGAAAATAGCCTTGGTTTGTGAAGTGTATATTTGTTTATTCAAGTTTTTTTCATTGAAGCATCAAGGAAGCCTTCAAAATTTATGTACACTATCGGTTGTGTATTTATAACAATAAAGTTTGTCTCTCTTATAGTTAAGAGATTTCATAATAAACAAAATATAAATATAAAATGATATAGAATTTCCCTATATTACCAGCAGCTTGTTGGTAATTGCGAGCTGAACCATATTAAATATGGTTTCATAAAAATGTGAAAGGTAAAGTGTATTATAGGAATAGATTTAAAATTTTAAATTGAGGATGACCAAAATTGAGCATGACGAAAATTTGAGGATGACTTTTGAGTTGAGTCAGTGGTGCGGCAAATTGTTTCTTGATTCTAGGAATGAAAAAATTAGGGATAGTAATGAAGTATAAGAAAATTAGGGATAGTAATGAAGTATAAGAATGAATACTCAATCTGTCATGGTAACTGGTTCTGTTCACTTGGGCAGAAAGTTTCAAATTCAGATGGCATGAGTCAGTTCGATTTAAACCCCTGGATGGAGTGGTTGCATCTCATTTTGAGCAGCAATTAAAATCTGATGAGTTAAAAGAGTATTTACTTGAGGTTTAGTTTGGACATGTGGTTTACATCATCAACACTGGTCAATACTTAGGCTATGGTCACACTAGAGTTTCAAGCCTGGCTTGACTCACCGCGGGTGAGATTTTCGTAATGTGACCGCATCTGCACCGACTCGCGCCTGGCGTGACCTCGATCTCAATCTACCTATCTCGATCCCGGCTCAGCACCCATATTGACCCTGGATTGACCCTGGCGTGACCGAGATTGACATTTCCTCGTTGGCTGCCGACCAATCACAGTCGATGACGTCGTTGCGTGTAGAAGTTCTTGAATAAAAAACCCGCGAGTTCTTCATGTGTGTTCAATCAAGACACAATCATTACTTTTCATAAAAGTTAATTCAAATTTTAATTAATAATAATGCGATTGATTTGGGGCGACCAGGAAACTGCTGACCTGGTAGATTTGAGAGGCCAACCCGAGCTGAAAGACCGGATAGAAAATAAAAAAACAAACAACAAATCGGGAATTTTTGGCATGCTTGCTGACAGATTAGCCAGTCTCGGACATGAGAGGAGAACGACGGCCCAAATTCAAACAAAAGTGAAGGCATTGCGAGCCCAATACAAGCTGATAAAAGATCAGTTGAAGAAGAGTGGTTCGTCTGGTGTAAAATCTTTGATTGCGATCCACCCAATCACACGCGCGTATATCGAATCCCGTGAAACAGAGTTGGCGAAACTCTCTCTTTACGGCTCTGCTGTTTCGACTTTAGAGGTCAATCCAACTAGTGTACCCAACCCAGAATTTCTAGCCTGGCTTGAAATCTCACCCGCGGTGAGTCAAGCCAGGCTTGAGACGCTAGTGTGACCGTAGCCATACTCTATTGGGACATTTATTTTGAGGATGTCCAATAGATAATATCAGTGATTTGACCCTACAGTAATAAGGTTCATAATTCTATAGTACTGTAAGGGCCCGTTTATACAACACACCAATATCCGCATTCTCAGTCCGCCAAAGTTATGTGTGTAGTATAAACGCCGTCGGATTGCGTGTAATTACATTACCATCTGGCAAAGAGGCTACTTGACGAACCGGCCAAATTTGGCCGGTTCGCGACCTTGCAAAGCCTACTTGGCACCCTCAGGCTATTGTTTGACCTCTCGTAAACACAGCGAGCGGTAATTAATCAACTGGATGGGGTGGCTAACAAGACAGTTTATTCGCTGCATTTTCAAGCGTTGCTGGATAGATTCCGAGAAATCAATAACTGGTAAAAATGCTTACTGGTATCGCGGGGCGTTTGAAATATTACATAATAGATTATGATTATTTCTTTGTAATTACCGCTCTCTCAGAATGCACGGCGAAAACAAGCGCAGATTGTCATTCTTTGCTTTTATTTTGACAAGCTCGGACGTGTTGACAATCGTTAAATAAAATAACCAGTGAAGTAAAAACAAAATTGTATTACGAGAAAAAATAATATCGGAATATAAAAGACAATCGATTAACAACAGTAAACTATCCACTCCTTCAAAACAAACCGCGCGAATTGAGCGGAAGTACGATCTGACCCTGTATCCCAGAACACATTCTGTAAGTGATACTGTAGATTGGTGAAATTGATACCCTCTTGATTGATTATTAAAGTGACCCTAGCAGCTAATTTCAAGGTGGTACAAACACTGGATTGCTTCCTGTGTTTATACTAAATAGTAATTTATTATTAGCAACATATTAACCATTTACACTCTTGCTTTCAAGACATACTGTAAGCTTATCACTTGGCTATTTAGGATACTTGGGAAGATGGCATAAATGCACAATCCCTTCCCACCAATAAATAGTCTTCACCAGTGATAGCTCCAGAAATTAGCTGATAGGGAATCCAACTAGACCTTAAATAGTCATCCTAGGTCTGCTGTTGTCAGGGATAACCCCCTGGCGGGTGGTCTTTGTGTCAAAGACAACTGAGGGCGTAATGTACACTTAAAATTTGTGATTTCTAAAACTTTGGTTGGGGTAATGTAATGTTGCATACACTTTACTTATACTGTACCTACTTATGTACAGGTAAACCCTGAACTTACAGGTGTGAGTCTGATTATGTTAATTCCTATCTGGTTTGTTCTTAATAGTTACTAACTGTCACTCACAGTAGGCTACCCATCAACTGATAGAAGTTTTTAAAACCAATTAAGTAGTTTGGCATCCTTTTTTATCCTTATTAGAGGTTATATTTATAAAATGGATAATTAACATAATCCATTGGATTAAGTGCAGTACACTTGGATTATGGAAACTGGTGGTACTTCTGTAGTTTACTACTGTATAGGTATTGTACGTCAAATTCTATAATTGTTGATGAAGTACAGGTATGCAGCTTCTGTACAGTAGCTCACATAATCCATTATTCACCTTGATCCTGATGCATGTCTGCTTCGGTAAAACCTGCCCTCTGGTACTTTTTAAGGTTTTCAACTATTGAGCAGGGGCCCCACATGTAGGGTTGTATAAATACCAATAATTTGACCGATGATACTGTACATCACCTAAGTCTTACAGCAGGGATTAAATATTTGATACATTCAAATTGTGTGAGTAGATCTGGTCAAAAAATCTTTTTTTTAAAATGTTCATTGTTTACTACTGTATATGTCTGAATAAGCAAATCTTAAGGTTTAACATCATAGCCTTTTTAATAGAATAGCCTTGTTTTGAAAATTACAATACGTTTTTTTCATACACGATTGATTGTTGTTGAGAATGCATACTGTAATCAATTTTAAAAAAATCAATCTAAATACTATATAGTAATTTGCATACATATAGATTTTTACCAATACTGAAGTGGTTTGTATGTCAGTAAAAGAAAAAAAGGTTTGTGTGTATGAGGAAATTAGCACAAATAAATGGTTTATTTTTTTATTTTTTTTTTTTGCATATCTTGGTAAATCAGGCCTTAAGTTACCATCAGTATTGATGAGAGGCAACCACAATATTTGATTTAAGCCATGAAATGCTCGCACCTAGGGCTGAAACATAGCGTGAGCCACTTCGCAACCCGTCAACACTGTAAGTCCAGCCAAGATTTGTCAGTGTGTGGTTTGAACCCTGGACAATGAGATTCAGAACCTGAATGGAAATCGCTGTGCCAAACCGCCATACTTCTCTTAATATTGTCCATATTACTTGCACTCTATTATGGGATATCAATTTTGATGCAGAGTGCAATATTGAATGTCTTATCGTGATTATAGTTCGAGAACACCTAATCAAAGTAGTTCCAACATTTGAGAGACTATAATACCTTTGTGTATCTAGTTTCTGAAATGTATTAATTCAGCTGTATAGTGAAGAGTATTCCTTCTAATCTAACACAATAAACCTCACTTTAATTATTTGTGGAAACTGTATCGGTCTTCAGCTTCAAGGATTAGAGCCTAATGAGAAAAGCTGTATTTGTTTGCTGTCTTTAAATCTAAGATGGATTTTGCAGTCGGTGACCAAACAAGATATTATTTTTCCAGCTATGAAGTAAGTGGGTCAACGTACTTAAAGAAACAATAAGTTACTGTTTGTTTTCTTATTGCAGCTTGATATTTATTTTGGATAATATTTGGTGCGAATTAGTAGCTGAAGTTGTTAAGAAATTGTGATTATTGTGTGGTCTGTGTTATTAGCCAAAATGTTTAATAAGGCTTGTACTTTCCCATTGATTTACGTGTTCACATTAGATTATTTATTTGTGTACCATTAAAAGGATTACAATATCTGGTGAGTGATTGACGGCTATTATTTATTCTCATAATTTAAACTACTTTCCTATCGGTATTGTGCACATAAGTTTTAAAGTCGTGTTCACATTGAACTGTTTTTGGTAGAAGTTATGAAGATGCAGTTCAGTTGAGCCAAGATAAATGCAAGCAATTCAACATTTTCTTAAGCTCTGTCCACACTATCAAATTTGTTTGACAAAAAACTTGTATGCCCATATATAGTCATAATGTGCCTATATAAGGTCATGATGTGATGTCATCATGTCCATATTAGGCATGTTGCATGGTTTTCAAATAAAATTTGATAATCTGAACTGGGCTTAAGCCATGCAGTTTACCTAATTATTATGCCAGTATAGCATACTAAAGCCCTGTCCAGACTACCAAATTTTATTTGACAAAAACATGTGACTTGTCTAAATGTGGTCATGACATCACATTATGACCATATATAGGCTCATGATGACTATATATGAGGTCATGACATCACATTATGACCATATATAGGCTCATGATGACTATATATGAACATACTGTACAACAGTTATCTGTCAATGAAAATTTAATAGTGTTGACAAAGATTAAACAAAATCACAATTCTAAGGTGCTAGGCTCATAGAATAGTTGTCCTATATATATTTTTTTTTATTTAAATGACAGCCTGTAAATCTGAGATTAATTTCAAAAGCAAAATTCTTTCAAGCAGGGGGTAATTTGAGGTGTTGACACCGACCCTGCATGATTTGCCGTTGAAGCGAGACAAGTGTACTCTTGCATAATGATGTTGATAAGTTAGTAATTGGTTGGAAAATAGTAGCGATGTGAGCGTTTATTAGCTTTCCTATGATGTTCTGAGCTGTAATTATAAATTTCACGACAGGCTTGTTGGCTAATGACCTCTGCTTACATTACATGTAGAATGTAAATTAGAAAAGGTCATAGGGCATGGAAAGGTAGGGTGAGGATAGAAATACAGAGCAAAGTGGATAGAAAATAAATGAGAGTGCAAGAGACTTATACTGTGAATAAATATGAAACAGGGTAGATAAGAAAGCAATGGGATAGAATCAGAAGGGGAGTGGATGTATAGGTTTATGGCAAGAAAGCATCAATGGTGCCATGTTTTTTAAATTTGACAGGAAGAACATCGAGTAGGGAGGAGGGCATAGAGAAATGAGCAAAGCATGCAGGAGAAAAATACAAACATACTATAGAGTAGAAGTAAAAGTATAATATGGAAGGATGTATTGTGTAGAATAAGGAGAAATCTGGCAGAAAAAGGTGCATCAGTTAATAATAGTGGTCAAAGCTCTGATCTTCTGGACTGTGAAGAGACCATACATGACATTAAATATTATAAACAATCATTAAAAATGCATTTATGCTATTTTGATATTTAGTATTTAATAGATTCTGACAAATATCTTATAATGATTGATTTATTAGTTATACCTGCAAGGTTGTGCATAAGTGATTGAAAAGTTTTTAAAAGATTACCTGTAATCTTGATGTGTAAAGATATAAATAGTGTAGATTAAAGGCACAATGGGTCAGCTGCCCACTTTTCTAGTAATCAAAAACCTTACAATGGATGCAAGGTATTTCGGACAATTCAGTATCCACTATGAAATCATCGCCCATAACAAAAGCTACTTCTCAAAGAAAGGGAATTTAACCTGGAATGCAAATAAATAGAGCTTTAATCCAGGTATTGCAGCTAAGGAAAAGTGTTTCTGAAGTGAGCCGTACCTTAGCATACCACCATCCAGGCTCTCCTTTCTTTTATTGAATGCAAATCGTTGATAAAGCAAAGAGAGTTTGGAGGGTAGTTGGCATCCACTTAACATAATTTACTTGGTTGGTCTTGGTAAAAAGTTAGTGTCTGTAAATCTATAAAATAGGCTCTCAGCAGGAATGCGTGTCTATTGCTTGATATATTTTTTTTGGCTACTTTCAGCTCACAAGTTGGCCTGTGAGCTAATTTTCCTTTTGAATTAATGATTTATTGTTAATTTGGTAAATTATCAGATTGTAATAAAAGTTATTGTATTGTATTGGCGGTAGACCTAACATTATTTTGGTTTTTTTCTACGACAAGCTTACACATAGCGTATTGTATTGGTGGTAGGCCTAACATTATTTTGGTTTTTTTTCTACGACGGGCCTACACATAGCATCGTATTATTTTGTAGGCTAAATACGGTAGATTTAGCCAGCTGCTCTTCAACCTCACAGAAATGCAAGATATTTTCTATCTTTAACTTGTGATGCAATTACAGTAGAACCTCGTTTTTATGTACCCCAGTTATACGAACCCTCTGTTTTACGTATGGACGATGACGTCATCAAAAACCCCGAAAATATTCAAAACAAACGGCCCTTTTGAGAGCAACCATAAGTAAAAAGAATATAACAATAAACTATAACAATAAACAAACCATAATGCAACGTATTTTCATTAAACAGCAACGTTGATTGAGTCTAATACCGGGTTGTTATAATCTAAAACCACGTGAACTCAGTGAGATGAACAACTACCGATTGTGCTCAAAATTATTGCTTTCCTCCTTAGCTTCGTGTGGCAAACCATGGAAGAACTCGTCTGGTCGAACTTTCTACACGAAGCTGAGTAGACATAGTTTCGTACACAAACGCTAATTGGTGGGCTCGCCCAGTGCATAGCACATGGTTGCTGTTTCACGTACACGAACGCTAATTGGTTGGCTCGCCCAGTGCAGCGCACATGGGTTTAGTTTGTCTCAGCAGGCCCAGACAACACCACATCTCTGTTGTTTAGAATAGGCATGAAGGGGAATTCCCAAGTTATACCTTTGCTCTTATACACATCTAGATGTGTATAAGAGACAGTTGTACATCTTACAAATACATTTTCTT
>NW_022730786.1:1843799-1846893 GCF_011630105.1 Anneissia japonica | reverse complement strand
TAGGTCAAAGGTTACCACAAATTTAACCCAACCTCTATTTTACGAATCCCCCGATTTACGTACGCCCTCTGGTCCCGTACCGTACGTAAAATCGAGGTTCTACTGTATAGACAATTTTTTCCTTCAAATTTTTCATGACAGGGGAGAGCATGGAGTGTGCTAACATGCCAAAAATGTTTTATTTAACGTTATCAGTGGATTCATAGAACAAGGTATAAAAAGTCTTGCAATAAAATACTAACTCAAGTAGCTTTTAAATGCCTTCATCATAGTCATAAAACTAGAACAGCAGTTGTAGATTTGCCCATTTCACCACCCCATATTGTTTATTTTTGTTGCTGGGTGGGCTAACTGTTACTTTGCTGCAGGTCAATTTTCTCATTTCATTTGAAGGTCTGTAGTAGCTTATTTTCTTGACTGCTGTGCCCCTTTTATGCCTCTTCAGATTTACAAATCAATTTTCGCATTCTAATTAATTGATGACTTGCATAATTCAAACAGACATGTATATCGTTTGGACCATTTTCATATGAAGAAGTAAGTGTATTTTTAATGATTTTATTTGCAAGTCAATATAGCTGGTGGTTTATTGTATATCATACAATTAATTATGAAAAGGGTTCACTGTTAGCCAAAATGTCAGGCCACTAATAGTAAATGGAAAAGTTATATTCCTCTCTCTTAGGCCCATAAAACAATGTTAAATCCCAGTCCACACCATTTTTTGGAAAATTATCAATTTTATACATTCTGGTATTAGGTATTAGCCTGATCATTCAGCCTTATGGGATTCCAAGGAAATTGACAAATTAAGTACTGTATATATTATATTTTTTACAATCAAGTAGTTGTTGGTTTGAAAGATTTTCAGAATAGGCTATTTAAAGCCAAGTGAAAAAAGAAAGTAGTTTCTTGTCCTAATATTTTGAAAAGAAATCGAATGAGGGCACTCTTTTTTTAATCTGAGATGACAAATTTAAGATGATCGATGGGAAACAGCTACTATTTTCTCACTTTTACCAAGTACACTTTTATTTTTTTTACAAGAACCAGTAAAATTTTTCCCAGGCTCAGTGTTCTTATTTTTTGGCCGATTTCAGACTCAAAATGTTCTTATTTTGTTCTTATTTTATACACTTTTTAAACTTCAAAGTACTATATTACAGTATACACTATACTGTACCGGAATGTTGGTAGAATTCGCTCTGGAAGAAAGGGCCTGGAAAAAAAAAAAGCCCAAGAAATAAAGGCTCTGCTAAAAATGGCTCCAACTGACAGGAGGTACACCTACTGTAATGTATTATAGAGAGTATTATATAATCACACCTACTGAACTTAAGGTACAAATAGGCCTATAAGTTTTTGGTTATTTTAAAAAAATAAAAATTTCATTTGACATTTTACTTGAGCCTCAATTTGTTCCTATTTTGTTCTTAATTTTTAAGCAATTTCAGCCTCATTGTTCTTATAAAATGTGTTCTTATAAAAAAAAAAAGTGTAGACACATTGAAAGCAAATAAAAGAAGCACTAGACATGATTCATACCATATGTATCCCCAACCACGAACAATGCGAGAGGAATTTTACTGATGTGGGTTTGCCAGAATTTTGTACATTTCGTAAAATACCAGAAATAAAAAAAAAAATAAAAAAATAAAAAATGGTGAGGCAGAGAAAATGGATGCGCGAGGGCACTAGAAACTAGTATTTTTTTTATTTGGCTTAAATGTCTTTCATTTCATTTCACAGTTTGGTTAAGTTATCTTATCTGACTATTACTGTTGTGACAGTGTCAGATAAAGCAAAAAATGTTGTACAGTATTAAAATAAGAAAAAGAAAATCATTTTAGAAATACTGCTTTAGGAATTTGTAGCCATTATGATACATCATGACAGTTATGAAATAATAATGATTACCATATGTTTGTTTTTTTTGGTGTGTTTTCCTTATATGGTATTAGTCCATGTCCTCCATGTTCTTGCTTTTCTCGTCCTTAGCCGAGTGGTGTACAGTTTTAGCATAGCATGAGATATTGCATGTATCATACAGTACAAATATTTTTTTCTGTAGGCTCTTTTTTTTGCTGGCTCTTTTTTTTTGCTGGATATAATGAACACCCCAGTCACTCATTAAGATTTTAACCTGTCTGGTTAATTGAGTTGCGAAAGCTTCTCTGGGGATTACTGACATTTTAAGTGATTTTCACTGGACTATTAAAACGGTACCAGATGTACTGTGCATCTCAATAAATGTTAAAAGTCATGTTCTTGAAGTAATAGGTTTGGTTGTAAATTCTGGGAAATCATTTAAAAATGCATTTAAAAAAAAATGTTGTCTGATAAGTATATTTCCATTCATTCTGAAGTATTTCTGATTAAGTTATTAACATCTTCAATAAGTTAACAGCTTCAATGATTAACAGTTTAAATAACTAGTTAACACCTTGACTATGATAATAACTTGGCTATTAAGTTAGTAGTTCATTGGTAACTTAACTAATTTGATAAGGCCTACTTCTGCTGAGCTAGCAGTTGATGACATTGATTAGAAGTTAATTGCTCAAACTAATCAACTTATCAATTATACAGTGAGTTAGGATAGGGCGCTAATCAGTTTACATTGTAAGTTGACAAATAAGTTAAGAGGGACGGATCCATGGAGCGTAGAGGAAAGCCCCTCCCCAAAATAAGAGAAAGAAGGAAAAGGGGTAATATTAACCAGGGATGTCACCACGCTGGTCGGCGGTGGATGGGCCCATCCAGCACTCGACATTTCCGACCAGGATTTACAGGCTCCCGACCACCACTATTATTTCAACAGTTTACAAATTGTAACAAAATAATTATTTTACCTAAACACAATAGACAAGCTAAATTGATAGATAAAGACAAGAAGAATACAATAAATGTTTCCGTGGTTACGTTAATTGTAACAAAATACTGCACTGCCCTGCTATTCATCGCTAACTGAACAGCATAGGCCCAGTTGAGTCATAGCGAACGTCATGGGCCGGCATGACACGGTTGCTGTACACATTCAAAGGTTAAAGTTGAAATCGTGACCATTCAAGTGTTTTATTATGAGAGCATGATC
>NW_022730786.1:1831659-1843776 GCF_011630105.1 Anneissia japonica | reverse complement strand
AGCATGATCCGGGGCAGGAAGATTATTAAAAATTTACGAAACCTGATTTATGTTTTATTTCTTTACTTTGTTTTCATTTTGTATTTTAAGTTTTTCACTTTTAGTTATAATTGATATCAGTGACATACACATTCATCGTGGTAATCGTCGTCAAACATGTGAAATTACGGCAAACAATGCGACTGGGTACAGTCGGATCGACGCTTTGTCGCCGGGATTTGTTCATTATTACTGTATTTTTAATCTAAAATAAAGCATGTCAACTATTGAATTTAATTAGGCCTACAGTAAGTCTCATCTTCATCTGTTTTGTTGCATTCCTCAAATTCTGGCCTAGGCCTACCTGGGCCTAGCCTAATAAAATTGCGTCAGCTAGCCTTGGGCCTAGGCCTGCTTGACTTGGGCCTTTTGGTTTTTAAAAGCTTCCATGAATACGGCGACCCCCCTTCCCCGTGAAAATGGGGGGTCCGTCCCCACCCCCACATTATTACTAAGATAAAAGTAAGTACAGTACAATATTTTACATCAATCAATAACAAATTTTTTATATTTATTTTATTTATAGCTTGATTTGCAAGTACAGTAGATAGCTCTTAACTAATCATTTGACAGCTTGACTTACAAGTTAATAGCTTTAACTATTATCATTTGATAACTTGAGTGACAAATTAATAGCACTAGCTAATCACTCAGTAGCCAAGATTAAATAAGTTAGTAGCTTAAACTGATAGTTCAAACTTGCAAGTCAAGAACAAGTAAGGGTATGTTCACACACACGGCGTAAGGATGGCTTGAGCCTGGCGTAGCGTACGCCTTTGTGTGTGAACTAAGCAGTGGCGTTACTTACGCCACTCACAATGCCACCCCCGTGGCATTATTAACGCTACCTGCAGACCCCAGATTATTTAACGCCACAGAGCTAACGCCAGTGATGCTTGGATGATTTGACCTCATTTCAAGAGATTGACCAATCATGATTGCAATAGATTAGTTACTTTAATCCCTTTCCTTTGCTCTCTATAAATGAAATGGTAAGGGGATTCTTTTTCTATTGGATTTTACCTAGTTTACAGTGTATATTTTAACCTATTTAGACTGTCTGTTAAAACCTGCAACACAACAAATTGTTCCCCAATGCTAGCTGAAAAATCAGAAGTAAAATTGTTCATTTAAAATACAGTAATCATATAAGTTCACTTCCAACAGTTCATGATTTAAAAGTTTTTTTGATGCACTGTAAATATTTTACTACAGTTAAGAACCTGTTCATTATTTAAAACTGAAAATTATTCCCCCATAGACCTTTATTAGTTTAACGCCAGCGTTAATATATCGAATTTCGTTTGTGTGAACACATTTGGAATTTTAATCTGTGCATTAGCTTACGCCTGCGAAGGCTACGCCAGTCTTACACCGTGTGTGAACATACCCTAAGGTACTTTGACTAAACTGCTACTTAACAATGTCACATGATCTTTTAGCTCATTAGATCAAAATCATTAATTATCATTGATAATGATGTTATCGTAACAGTTAACCCAATTGTGAATATTGAAATTATTTTCATGTTTCAAGCAGCTAGGTTAATGTACTAATATTATTAATTCTAGGAATTCATGTTTTTTCCAGACCCTCGAATTTTTACTCAATTGCTCATTTACATTTGGTCTTTATTGTTCCATCTTTATTCAAAACTTGGCTTAGTAGGTTTACTCCGTGCATGTTCGGTTACTCATTTAAAGACTGATTTGTTCTGGGTAACAATATACCTTTTAAGTCGTGCATTCATTTGTTAATCTCTTTCCTCAGCTCTAGGTGCTTTTTTAGCTCAGATTTACCTCTTCGTTTTCTAAAGCCCAATTATATAAAAAAGGTTACTGACTTTCGGTAATACATTTTTCGCATCGCTAGCCCACTTGTGTGGTGTTACACCGAAAAAGCATTACTTATTACTGATAACAAAGAGATGCAGTAACGAAGAATGGCTAATGGTATTACAACAGAATTAAATGCATTCTAATCTAAGGGGACACAAGGACAATGGACACCAGATGATGTTGTACTCTAATTTGCCATTGAATGATGATAATTTGTTTGTGATTACTGCTTCTAACATATTGAGGAAATGTAAGGCGGTATGTTCCTAAAGGGGAGACTCCTCCAAAGTTGATTGCCTACAACATAAGATAGGGAAATTAGAAGTTAAAGGGATTAATTAAGAATGGAAATTGAGTGATAGTGTCAATGGAAGTGAGGTTTAAGTAATCACCTGTGTATTCATTTACTCATACCATTAGCACCTTCCTCAATATACAAATCAAATTAATACGCAAAATTGCTGTGCAAATATATTCCATGTTTTTCATCATATTACATGTTTCAACTTTGTTATTCCATGTTTTCAACATATTCAAGGCTTTTCTTATTCAATATTTTCTCCATATTCCATGTTTTTAATCATAATATATCGCATATGCCAACACTACAAAGCACTGAAGCTCTGTCCAGGCTATGGCATTTTCTTTGATGTATGCCCATATATAGTTATGATGTGCCTATATATGGTCATAATATGTCATAATGACCATATTTTAGGCATGTCATCAAATTTGATTGTCTGGACAGGGCTTACAGTAAGTCTTCAAAATACATTCTTGAAACTGCTGATCACAAGTGTGTCAGTGAGGCTTTGTCCACACTGTCAAATATTATGTTACAAATTAATGTGATATGCCCATATTTGGGTGAAATATGTCAAATAAAAATTGATAGTGTGGACAGAGCTTTAGCCACTTCACACTAACTACCACCTCATCCTTCGGATGGGATGTTGTGCTAGGGAATGATGTCAACCTTATATTTGTACAGTATATTGCTGTAACATACACATTTCCATATGAATTATTATATTGATAAATGGTCCTTGATTACTTGCATTATATTACAACGAAAGTATTGCCTGAATAGGGTATTATGATAGTAAGACCATTTCAAGGGTAATGGGATAAACCAAGTACAATCATTAATCCATTTTACCTTGAATCCTTGCAAATTAATTGTCGCATTATTATTGTTAATATGTCAGTTTACAGTGTTCCTGTCATAATATTGGTGATGAGATTTTCCCATTCAGGACCAGTAAAAAATGTAAAAATTCTGAACTCTGTTGTGTGAATGGCTGCTGTGCAAAGCCTGAATTAATGTTTAGATGTAGCAATTACGATATATACGCTCTACTGCAGTGAAATCTTGTGGGTTTGGCACTCAAGTTGTAAGGATATCCTTAATGATAATCCTGACTTAATGTTTTTATATGATTCATTTTGTGAGTAGCTTCCAGAGTTGTCTGCCATGTGTGAATCGATTTATTCGATCCTGTATGCCATGTAGAGTACGAGTTAACTTGTTGTAGCGTGGTAAGTCTGCCCACACTCAGTGTGAGTGCCTGCCTACTTTAACGTCAATACGGTAACCATGGGAACAAATCATTGAAAATATTGTCAGGGTCTCATATTATTTAATGTCCAACTTAGTTTTTAAAAATATTTTCAACTTCAAAATATATCAGGATGGAAGCAATTATAAATGTTGTTTGCAAAAAATTAATAACCATCTACATGTGTCGGGTTCTGCAGGAAGTTTCTACAAACCTTTGAATCCAATATTAAACATCACGTCCTAAACTAACATTTCTACTAACAAGTTTTTGTTTTATGATTGAAAATACCCAATAAAAATGTTAGTTTTTTATCATTATAATTATGCATTATCGAAAGTAAATGTTTTTGAAATTGTTTTAATGTGTTGTATAGTTTACATTAAGTTTATGAAGCTTGTTGAGTCTTGTGAGATAATATTAGCAGTGGCAGATTTGAAATTTTTTTTTTTTTTTTTTTTTTTATGATGTGTAAGGGTGAAGGTGCATTCTGGAGACTTTTAAACATTTTAATAAAATGATTTCACACTTTGATTATTTTCTCTCATCAATCACTGCTTATATAGTTTGTAGATTGGGATTATGCTGTATACTCAGGGTATTAACTATGGTAGTTATTGTAGTGGATAGACCCTTAATTTGACAGTTGAAAGGTATCACGATCAATACAGGATATTCAAAAACAATAAGAGATTCAGTTAGTTTATTTAGCCTCCTCAACGATTGAGATCCAGGATGTATTCCAGACCATGATAACTCTCTCCCAGAGCTTTTACTAATACTTAAACTAGAAATTGCAAATTGCAAGTGAAATGCTGCGAAGTACAACTGCATACAAATGTTCTTCAAACAAAATTATTTATGCGAGTCAAGTGAAAATAATGAATAATAAAAATATAACAAATAATATGAGATACGACCCATTGTCTATATTAGAACACTTCTCATTGGGTAACAAAGTCGTAATTTTTCATTTTTGTCAAAAAGTGTCTATAGTGGTGAATTACTGTTTAGGTTTTATTTTTAATAAAGTTTCAAAAATTTCTATGTATGTGGAAAATGTAGTTGATTACCAAAGGTTACAATTTTTATTTTGAAGACTGCATGGTCTAGGAAGTGTACATTTTTTTTATGGGGCAAGTTTCCAAGGGCAGGTTTTCTAGGGGCGAGTTGACTGCCAAAGAGTGTTGCCAAAGTGTGAGCCAGCGTGTTATTTGTTCACAAGTGCGAGACATGGCAAGTGTGAGCCATGACGTCACGACAATAGATACGAGACGTTACTCGAGTTGTGCGAGGTATCGGCTGAGATTTGTGGAGTACAATTAAAAAAACAACTATAGGTCTAATAATGAATTATTGTGATGTTAAATAGACAATGTTAGCTATCAAGGAGCGACATTGTTTTTCATTGGGACTTTCGTCCCTTCAAGGCTAGGCCTATACCATCCTAGCTAGTCTAGGCGTAGAGTAGGATAAGGCTAGCGCGACATGCGGACGTTGGTACGTGTTGGTTAGTCTATAAACGTCGCCTAAAGTAATTGATTTTACCCGGCAGAACGAAAGAAGGAAACTCCGCTTTTCAGTCGTCTTAGGCCCTTGTTTTTTGACAAACAATGACCTTTCAGAGGTCAAATTGCTGTCAAGAATATGAATTCGCTGCTTTGCAGCAATTATGACAGCATTAAAAATTTCTTTTTAAAACTCTTTACCTTTTTTTTTTCTAGGACCCTCAAAGACTCTTATTTACCTGTATGCCACACCAACTCTCTCCCCCACCTTTCCTGCTAACAGAATTTTTGTGCATTATGCCTGATTTATATCCCAGCTGTTTCTTAGCACTTATCATAGTATTATATCACAGGTCATTTAGCCTGTTCATAAACATAATAGAACAGTTTGTGCTTATGTGCATCATTGATTGATATTAGTTTATTCATACAATGAAAATTCTTAATGTGCCATGACTTGCAGACTGAAAGTCTGGGTTCGATCCTAATGTCTGCCTTTTTATTAACTATCCGCAATGAATAAAGGTATGTAAATGTACAGTAGTTAGACCTGTGTGTGATTTTATTCCTCTCTATAAAAATACAGTAGAAAATGTATAGGATTGCCAATTACTGCTATTAAATATTTGGTGCTCATGGCATTCACTCCACAAATTTAACAGTCCATTCATCCATGTCCATATATCTTTTATGATCATTCAAATTATGACTTTTCTGGAATGTAGAATATATTTTACCTATAGTAGAATACAATTGGGAGGTACATGATAAAATGACTTATTTCCTTCATGAAACCGCCATTGAAATTATACTCTCAGATATAGTTGAAAGCTAATAATGTTTGTTTTATCCACCGCACATGTATTTTTATTTTTAACTTAATATTTTATTACTGTATTGGTAATTACTTTTTTTTCAAAATGCTTAATTACGCTGTAATGAGGTTTTATTAAGTGAACTTTAACATTGACTATATCTAGGCCATGTCGTCATGACATAATTAGGATTCATTATAAATATAATAAGGTAAAATACTAGTTTTAACAGCTCTTTAGCTTGAATTCAATTTCAAGCCATCCATCTTTTACTGCAAACTTGAATATATTTGAATATTTTGGAGGCGAATTAAGAAAGTTTACAAATTTAAACTATTGTCCTTCTTAAAACTTAAAATATATAATTGCAATCCATGTGTTTTAAATATATAAATAATTTAATGCAAATTTGGATCCTTGTCTTTTCTTTGAAGTAGTAAATGTACTTCTATAACATTATAAGCATTTTACTCCAACCGCACCCAGTCTAGGTTTTGAAGCTGAAATATGTGATAAGATACTGATAAGTGATGCAGGCATGGGTGCCTAACCCTGTAGATAATTCATCCATATAGTATAAAATGAAGTGTATGATCTTTATGGATTCATCATTCCGTGACTGCCAGATTCCTTGTTTCCTTGTTCCATGTGATGCTATCAGCGGTAGTGTCTTTTCCCTCACTTCCCAAACGGTACACACCACCCCTTCCCCTTCGATTTAATCTAGAGTACGTGATTTTAGGTTTGAAGTTTATAAGGGAATTTCTGTTATCAGATTGGCAGGGACCATTTTTGACCGTCTATAACATGAGTTTGATTAATAATAAGATTTACAGTAAGCTAAGGAGCTAGGTTAAGTTCAGTTAAATAGAGATATGTAACAAAGAAAATCAAAACTCAGCCATGCAAGATGTTAGTAGGCCTATCAATTAATCTTTATTATCTCCCAATATCAAAGCGTTTTACGCATAATCTCTGGCGATCTAATTCTGAAAGGTGAGATTTCAGTGACGGAGGATTAATTGGACTCAATTCATAGGGTTTTTTCTGGCCTTTATTGTTAGTCTTTTCTTTTTACTGGTATTATATAAACATTTATTGGTCTTTATATGAATAACCTGTTGACCTAATAAAGTGCAATAGATTCAATTACAGGATTAAAAGTCATAAAACAAGTTTATTAGAGCTATCTCCACACTATCAAATTTTCTTTGACAAAGAACTGGTTTATGCCCATATATAGTCATGATGTGCCTATATATGGTCATGATGTGATGCTGTCATGACCATATTTAGGCATGTCACATTTTTTTTTTCGAATAATATTTGATAGTTTGGACAGGGCCTAGGATTAAAGCTAATATCAATTTAAAAAAAAAATTAATAATTAAGTAAAATTAATCATCTTTTTATAGAGCTTGCACTGTTAACTCCATCTTCCTTTTCAAGCATATGTTTGCACTCTCATAATATTGGGGGTTTTGTCTTTCAATTGAACATGATTGTGAAGGTAAAATCAAGCCCTTGACATATTGTTAATTCTAAGAATTCTAGTGAAATGAAAATGTAGTTTTTCATCTAATATCTATCTTGTAAATATCACAAGATGAATTTTCTTTCACAAACACAAGCTTGTTATTATGATATTGCTATTTAGCATGTGACAGTTATCTCATGAATTATTCATAAATACGTTAAATTACTCATCATAAACCTATAAAAATTTATAATTCATTTTCATTAAGTAATATTTAAAAATTTGTATCTAATAAAAATTATGGTATTTGAATTACGGTAGTTGATATTGTGTTAGTTATAAAATTTTTAGATAGTGATGCCCTTCAGTAGTCAATAGTATGCTAATGTATTTAAATTTATTTGGAAGGATTTTTTGTGTCAGTATTGTTTATGTAGATTTTATTTCTTTCAACGTTAAGAGCATATACTTGTCATTATAGTGATTGTCGTAAATAGGCTTGTGTGTATAATAATTTCAAAGTGTGCTGTATGTTGTTTATTTTACTAGCTTCGTGGCCTACTTGTTTAGTTTATGACCCAAGTTTGGATCTTTATTCCCCAATGCTCATTAGTATTAACATAATTCAAGTATATGGTGTATGAAATTTTAATGAAAAATTGTTTATTTTCAGATTCTGGTGTTTTGTCTCAAAGAACTTTCATTGCAGACTCACCCCAGCATTGATTTCTTTACTGGTTGATGAAGAAGACCATTCAATTTTGACAGGTAAAACAAAAACCATTCATTGCATAATTATCTATTGAGATTTTACATTCTCAGCTATTTGTTTTACAAATCAATATTGTTATTCTCGTATTGCAGTGTCATATGATTTCTTAATGGAAATACCGTGGCTGTAAACAGTCCGATAAAGGGATCATGTTGACGAACAACGTGTAGTTACCGTCCCATTAATGCAATTTTACATGAAACGATCCAGTTATTGTGCCGGCTGCGTGTAATCTGATCCCTAGTCTGCTTGTCAAGCATTTTTAATTGTTTTACGCTAATTAGTATAAAACTAAATTATAGGCTTGTTTTGTCACATTTAAATTCCAGCCATTCAGTGACTGTCATCGGTGAGTTATGATGTTGTTTTTGTTGGGCTTCTTGAGGTAGTTGGATAGCGGATTTCTTAGTCATGTGAGGCAACTTCAAGGAAGTGCCAGTACGGAGGCTACTACAAAAGTTTTAGTAAATATTCTACTCAGTATCAACAGTTATTCTTATTTGATCAAGCAACCAATCTATCAATGCATTCCCAGTGCGAGTTGTAAAATGCGAGTTGCAAGTTGGGAAATGCAAGTTGCGAGTTGGAAAATGGGAGTTTCGCAATTCGCATACCAACTCGCAACTCACATTTTCGCACTGAAGTAACTCTCTTTTGTACTAAACACATTTCTTCTGTAGTGGACCTGTCTCTTATACACATCTTTCTCTCCTCCCGCCTCTTCTTCATTGCCGCTGCCATCATCATCAGTACAGTACGGTTCGAACTTATACGGCGTTATAGAAGCCATTGTTGACACTGAACGAAAATTGAGCGAATGATTTACCAGTTTCGCTCGTCGCGCCGAAAAAAAAAAGGTTACAAAAACTTCACAGCGTGCGTGAGCGGTATAGTACACCGTGAGACAAGTCTGACGTCACGCTCAATCTTCGTTCGCGCACGTAACAAATTAAGGGACGGGGCTAAGGTAATGTAATTATTGATTTTTAACAAATATTCAATAGCAGAATTCAAGGAAATACTACATCCTCGCCAATTTAACATATAATTGAACATATAAATGATTACTAGAATGTATGAGGTTCCAATAACTTTAAACTAGACAGTTTTTTAGAATTTGGTTTTTTTTTTGTGGAATATTTTATTAGTGAATAGGGAAAACATGACTTTATTAATATTTATGCAGAGAATAAAATGCCTTTAAAAGCATGATAAATAAAGTACTTTGTAGTCAGCATTGATTTGTCTATTAGGTGCTTGAACCCCCTCAACTCTGAGTCAGAGTATATTAGTTGGGAATATTTATATCTTTGTAAGTTTTATGCAAACATTATTGATTTGTGTTACAAACTCACAATTAACCTGTATTGAACCAGTAAGCTTCAGATTATGCCTGGGCTCATTGTCCCCTCCTGTTATAGCCTTTTGTCACCAATACACATGCCTTTTGTCACCAATACACAAGCCTCTTATGCAAGGTGTGACTGTGACCTAATTTTTTTTAGGATACCCCTTGCTGACAAATGACGCATCTGAAATAACTACACTATAGATAAGTGGCCATTTTTATTATTTTTTTTATCAAAGGTCAGAATGATGAAGTGACATCCAAATATTATAGAAATATATAGTACACAAACCAGTGGTAAAAATTATCAAGGTGGTCCATTTACATTAGGGTTCATATTTTATGGCTTAACATGGACTCAGGTCCATTTATTGCTGGAGTCCATATTCTATATCAGCACCTATTTCATATTGCCTACTTATGACAGTTGTACATTTTCAATGTTAAATATCTAGGACACCTCTATTAGTACTGAGGGTTTCTTTTGTGCAAGTTGGAAAATGTGAGTTGCGAGTTGGAAAGCGAAAAGTGCAAGTTGGAAAGTTGAGCGTTGAATAGTTGCAATTTGAAAAAAGTGAGTTGCGAGTTGTAAAATGCGAGTTGCAAGTTGGGAAATGCAAGTTGCGAGTTGGAAAATGGGAGTTTCGCAATTCGCATACCAACTCGCAACTCACATTTTCGCACTGAAGTAACTCTCTTTTGTACTAAACACATTTCTTCTGTAGTGGACTTGGTACTTCATTTACCATACACATTTCTTCTGTAGTGGACTTTGTACTTCATTCAACAGCCAGTGACAGGGCCACTGTATCCTATCCTAGGCAAATTAAATGAAAATCAGTTTTCAAATCAATATTTATTCAGCGATATCACCTTTGTATTGTTTCTACTAAATTATGACAGTTAACATACTAAAATTGGAAAACATAAGAGCTATATTCAAACTTAGGGAGCGAAGTTGTTTTTTTAAGTCATGAGAATAATAAATGTTGTACAGGATTTGGACAAGGGGTTTGAAAGGCAAGCATCTTATACACTAAGCTGCCACTCCACTCCTAAAAAGATCACCGATTATAATTATAAAATATTCAAGGATCGTCCATCACATGGCCTTTTTTTTTTTTGTCTTTTCTACCATTGTGATCATTGCATTTTAAACATCCCATAAATAACAAGGGATATGTGGTCCATGATTTCTAAATCCTACCTTAATCAGTATCACATTGGGTGATTAGTAATTAATCACTAAAATTGTCACCACATGTCTATGTTATTTGAAAAAAATAAGTCAAGTTCATTGCAGTATAGACTACCATTCATATGAGAACTTTCATACTAAAATGGTTGTGGAAGTTTATGGTACTGTATGAACTGTCACGTTACTAATTCAACATGTTTATGAATTATATTTGTATTAAATTTAACATATGTACTAAGTCTGTGAAACTATGTCCAAAACTGAAACCTTTGATGTCACTGTCACATTGCTAATTCAACAACGTGTTTATGAATTATATTTATATTAAATTTAACATATGTATTAAGTCTGTGAAACTGTCCAAAACTGAAACCTTTGATTTGGTTTCATATTAATACATTCCTCCTTTCAAGTAAGGTAAATAGAGATAGATCATTAGTCCATACAAGCAGCAGCCAATTTAATAAGTCAATGCAAAACTTCATGGTATTACGTGTATCTTTAAATTGGCGAAGAAAATATTTTCTTACTTTCAATTAAAATCAAATAACGTATCCAGAATAATCAATTCAAACATGAAACTTGGTTGCTTAAAGTTTATTTATTCAGCATAGATATTTGGCTATATCTTGTTTCAATTGTTGCATACAAAGTTTTTCCAATAATATTTACAAAACTGAAATTCTTTGCAGGACCTTCCAGAGATTAATTTCAAAATCAAATTTTCTGTAACGCTTGAGTTCACATTATTTGTTGTGGTTGACTCCAGCCTCATTTTTCATGACTTCAGCATTTATTTAAGTAAATAAAAGAAATATTTATGATTGGCGGAAGCTGTGGTTAGAATGTTGTTGATATTAGCAGTGTATTTATCATTTGACAAACTACCCAATTATCTATTCCAAAATGGTTTCAGAGCTGCTGGAACAGATTTTCTTTCAGTAGACAGCCTAGTTATGTGATTAGAAGACTGTTCTTAATTGCTACATTGATAAGATCCGTAATTGTTTAGTTCATTTTACATGTGCACTTGGTCTAAAAATGTATGACTTGGCCTAGATTTTATTTGCTCCTTGCCATGAGTTAACATTCAAGTAAACAGAGATAACACTTAACAGAATAGGGTAACAAAGGGTATTTCCATGACTGCTTTTCAAATACTAAACTACTATTCAAAATGATGTTAGGCCACGTAAAATAAAACAATTGGTTAGCAACCCCCGCCCGACCGTCGGAAAAGCCCCCGACCTGAATTTTTTTTTTTTTTTTTTTTTTTTACAAAACACTCAAAAACTCTATCTCCCGAAGGCAATTTATAGGCCTAGGCTTGTTTACCATCCGTCCGAATGCCAGCCGACTGGGCTTATCCCTCCAGTTCCATTCCATCATCGTCCCGTCTAGGCCTAGGCTAGTCTAGTCCTTGCTTCTATCTAGAAAAAGGCCTAGTTTTATAGTAGTAGTATAAAAAGAGTGTATTTGTATACACGGTACAGCCGATGCAAAGCATTAAGATTTACTCGGGATTAGGTTTATATTAGCAAACTAAACTCCGATCCGATGCTT
>NW_022730786.1:1825903-1831622 GCF_011630105.1 Anneissia japonica | reverse complement strand
CAGCGCGTTGGTATTTCCATCACTTTGGAAGTAGACATCCACAGCGCGAAAGAGAAACAAGGAGGAACCGCTCTGTGGTGACCGGAGACAAGACAACAAACATGGCTGCGCCCATCAGTTTAAAACTGTGGCATGTTCACTTTTTACCTGTGTGCAATATTTCACGAAATAAAATTTTAAAGATAAATTTTCATAGGTAGGACAGCATAGATAAATTTATTACTTGAAATATAGTGGCGAGATAGTGCATGCGTATATTAGCGAGCGAGCCGTCCAGCCATCTTTTGGACTGCCTACAATTATTTAGGACGGCAACTTTTACCGTGACGGCTTGGCCTAATCAGCTCGGCCTAGCCTAATTGGGCCTGGTCTACCTTTAGCAAATTCTTTATATATTCTTCAAATCTATCGAATGTTACATTAAACTAAAGGTAAATCATATTTACGTTTGATAAAAACAACATTTATTGATTGAATGTACGTTTTCGTACCAATAATTGATGGGGATTACTAACGATGGGCGTGGCCCGCCATCAGCTCAGTGCCACGCCCACTGGCTTCCATTTTGGAAAAACAAAATAGGCCGTCTATTTTGTTTTTCTGGCGAAACCCCTGCATGGCATCAATGATGATTGTTTTGTTGTTCCAACAACAAACCCAGTATGGTCCAGTTAAAATTAATGTCCAGCAAACACAAACTTAAACACAAAGTATGGAATATTCACATGCTGGTACAGTGACGTGATGTTTCCAAACAGCATAAACATAGCACATGATACTAGTCAAACTCATTAACAGTATTCACTATTGAATATTATCACTATATGAACATACTCAATCACATAAACAATCACAAATAGTAATCAATTGTACAAAATGCCAGTTCAAAAATTACGTTTCTGTTTACGAATGGACAATGAATTATTATACGACTATGACAAACTTCAATCTTCTTATTTTGCTGTTATTTTTATTTTTAATTTCACATCCAACCGCAATTACACTCGCCACTTAGGATGGAATGCTTTGTAAACCTGTTATCAATATCATCAGTTCTGTAAACATATACAATGTTGCGTGTTTTAAAACTTCATATATAGGGATTTCAATGTGACTGTTATTCATATAGGCAAAGCTTATCTGCTTGATATAGATGAATTACATGATTTCTTGTATCCAATTTTGGCGTCTGTTGTTTTCCTCTTCTTTGTTTTGCTAATTTTCCTTCCGACGCTGGTTTTTCATGTTCTACGAGGGAAAAAAAAAAAAAAAAAAACCTCCCTCCCTACCATGAAATTTGATACCAAAAGGATGCTAACCAATTATTTTTTTTACTTGGCCTTATTATAGCTAATGAATTTTTAACCATTGTCTTTACTTGTGTGTGCT
This sequence comes from Anneissia japonica, assembly GCF_011630105.1. Classification (NCBI taxonomy): domain Eukaryota; kingdom Metazoa; phylum Echinodermata; class Crinoidea; order Comatulida; family Comatulidae; genus Anneissia; species Anneissia japonica. The sequence continues at coordinate 1,830,233 of NW_022730786.1, read as the reverse complement.
TTGTACTTCCAACATTATGAATAATTAATTTCTAATTTACGTATATAATGAATAACAGTCTCACAATAAGCAATTTTTTCAAATAAATTCTGGACTAAACATGCTTTAATATTAGGCAAGCGCTGATCTATGTCTTAATATTATTTATGATCAGGACACTATAATATTACACAATCGATTTCTTATGTAAATAATAACAAACTAAAAACTGTAAATACTTTGAAAGAACTGTATAATTCTCTCCTCGCTTTTCCTCTTCCCCTACCACCCAGATAGTAAAATTCTGATTTCTTTTCTATAAGACATCCCAAAATGTCCCAATCAACTAATTCAAAAAATGACTTGCTAAAAATATCTTGCTGACATCTATCTGAAATATAAAAAAGGTAAGTAAAAATACTGTATTGATTGAATTTGAATTCAGTATTGAAATTTAGAAACCACATTGGAATCATTGATGTATAAACTCTGTAGCACCAGGTTTTTTTCAGTTGTGAAGAGATATAGTTGCAACCCAGCAAACACTAACATTTAGGCCAAATAAAAAGAATTTTACTAGTTTCTCATCCCCTCGCACTTCCACTTTCTCTGCCTGTCCATTATTTTTACGAAGTGTACGAAAATCTGGCTAACTCACATTAGTAAAATTCCACTCTCGATCATTCGTGGTTGGGTATACATTTTATGAATCATGTCTAGTGCTTCTTTTGTTTGCTTTCAATGTGTCTACTTGGTAAAAGTGAGAAAGTAGTAGCTGTTTCCTATCGACCATCTTGGATTTGCCATCCCAGAGTGTAAAAAAATAACAAAAAGCCCTCATTCTCCTTTTTTCAAAATATTAGGGCGAGAAACTACTTTTTTGTTTACTTGGCCTTATATAATGTTCACAGACGTTGTGAACATGGCTATCAGATTTACATTTTCATAAATTAAAAAAAAAAGACTGACTGGGGAAATTTCAGGGTATTAATATTTTACACTCTATTGTAGTACTGAACACATTCAATGGGAATAGTGCAAAGTCAGAAGCAGGTTAACTATGCATCCGTAGCCAGATGTTTAAAAATAGTTTTTAGAAATTGGTTTACGGGTAGTTTAACATAGCCACTGCATTTAAAGACTTTCTATTCAAATATTAGGTAACAGCCCGATTCAACTTTTTTATGGCTTAAGTATTGTAATGTATTTTAAAAGGCATTGTAGTGTAGCTCACTGCTCGCATTAGCTCCGGAGGAGTGGCTTCCGAACTTCAAAACAAACCATTCCGTGTCATCTGTACTCCATTAGTAGTTGACACCGGCTATTAGCATTGTCAATCGTAACATATTATATGATGAATACATTCGCTTCAGCTTGTCAACACAACACTGGATTCAGGTAATGAAGCAAAACTATTGATTAGAAATGTGGTCTTAATTAGAGTTCACCTAGTTAGGCAAATGGCTCTGACCCTACTGAAGTCTGGTCAAGGACTTTCGAGGAAAAGGCAGAAAGCCTTTTAAAGATGCGAGGCTGGTCAAGTAAATACATAAATGTAATTTATAAGTCTATAAAAAGATACAAACTTCATACATAAATGAAAAAACATTAAATCATGTTGATTGATTTCTTATCAAACTAATGAAACAGACTTATTTGCAATGAGGTCATGCTGGTAGTGAACTAGTCAGTATACCAAGAGACAATCCCTACTCTTCTCATCACTAAATCAGCTGTATATAGTGTACAGTTCATTAAAATTCACAAAAATAATAAAACTGTAGCACTAGAGTTTCATCCAAGATGTTTGTCAAAAAGGTAAACATCCTGAATTGTTCCTCAGATCATTAGCTATGATTGTCTCATTTATTTTTCCAACTGGCTATAAATTTGTAGACATTGGTTCTTTGTGCTTTTTGTCTAACCTCAAATCAAGTATTATGACTACTGCAGAGTATCAAGTGTTTACTTCCTGAATTGTGATTAAAAACCACCAATAGATAGCTAGGCTTCAATAAAAATAAAAAATGATGAAAAGATAGTTAAACAAGTGTGTAATTGTGCAAAGAGTTTGTTTATTAAGAGTTGCAATTAGACTTAACAGAGTGGAAGGAATTTCTTAGGCTTTATTTCCACTCTTGGCTAGTCCTGAATGCTAGGCACCAAACTTGTCAGACATTCTTTATAGATATCTTTGAACCGAATTAATCGTTTCCTCTCTCCTCAATGGATAGCATTTCCCTGGTTATTGTACCTTTTGTTGGCTGTTGTAATGTTGTACGTTTAAGTTCACACCTTTTAGTGTGCTGGCTCTGGCCTGACCCTCTACTGGTACTTGGAAAGGGGAGACAGCTTGCTGCCTATCTTTAGCAATCCACAGGTGATGGAATTTTAACAAAACAAGAGAGTTCAACCAAAGTTTGATTTAATTAGAGACTGGAAAATTGTTTTATTAATGGGCATGACTTTTAATAGTTTTCAAGTTATTATAACCTGTATCTTGAGCCATGTTGGCATTGATGGTTACCAGATTCTTAAGAAAGTCAATTAAAATCAAACTTTACACAAAATCAAAGGAAAAGCTGGCTCTGTTTAGCTAACTTTTAATATGATTAAATATTTAAGGGATAATCAAAAAGTTATCAACATAAAATAATCAGACAGCCAAAAAGCAGAACTATTCTGTTTTTGCATTAGACCTACACATTTTATGACTAAAATCCTTAAATTTCCACTAGGTAATTTAAAGATTTTCAATTAAAACCAAATAACTTAGTTAAGATCTTCGTGTCTACTTATTTGTTCCATGGTAAAAACAATAGAGTTCAGCTTCGTTGGTTGTACGGCCGAGTCAAATGTTTTCTCATCTTCATCTTCACTGTATTATTATCCAGTCAGCTTTTTGCAGATTGGTTTAATCAATCATAGCGTCAAAGGTTTCCAGGAAATCTAAAATTCTAGGCCAAACGTATGTTATATGACTAAACAAAAAGTTTCCATTACTATAGATCAAAATGACAGTTTCTAAGTGTTGTGAAATTAACATAAAATATTATTGTAATAAAACCTAAATAAAACATGAATGTAATATACATGAAAACTGTACAACATCTAACCTTTTTGTGTGGACCTATACTTTAATTTTAATATGGTCTATGATTCACACATTTTCTTGATAACGGACAAGATGTATGGGCAGCCATTAGGGCCAGAATACACAACATATATTCAAACATTCTAGCATTTCTCTTATGTGAACCCTTATAGTAGGATCTTATCTGAAACTCAATCCAATTTCAATCTTCAGTGTTTGTTTTGAACATAAATTAAGTTGCAGGTGAGACTTGACCTGCAAGATGTTTCTTCAGTATTGATTTGTATGCAGATGAGCTAAAATTGTAACCAGGTCTGTGCTGAGTAATAACTAATTATTACTCAGCCATAGTTTGTTATCATCTTGGTCAAAAGGTTATGGGAAGATGCATCTCATGGGTTTAAAGAGCAATGCGGGTTAGCGTTTCTCTGCTTAGGGAATACAGGTACACTACATTGTGTAATACTAGAGCTATTTAGAACTGTACTTTTTCTACACTTGTATGACAATGTATGATGATGATCTGATGATGTATGGATGATGATGACAATGAAAATTTAATGAACATCTTTGTTTTGAAAGAGTAAATAAGCCTATTTTACAAGATATTAAGTACCAAATGCATGGTCCAAAAGAGTTAGGCCTAATCCTTGTTTACTCACTTGTGTGGATTATTGGGATGTTGGGGATTTCACTTTTGAATAAAAATTTACTCTTTATGGGGAATGGCTCACTCCTCATACGGGAGGGTTTGAATTACTGCAAGGAAGGAGCAACATCCACTCCATTTAAGAAGTTGTTCAGTCCTTTGTGTTATGAGGAGTGTGACAAATCGTTCCGTCTTATATTGGAGAGTGGCGATCTTGGACATCAGTCCCTAGAGTGCGAGTTATCTCCTAGATGGGGAATATCAATTGTTACATACCTTTAAATATAATGATCAAAATTGACTTTTGACACAGTGAACAAAGATAAATCTTTATTATGTGTATCAGTATCCAAAAACATACAGTAGATATTAAAGAGCAATCAAATTTATATTATATCCATATATGGCATGGTGTTTAACTAACCAACTTAAACTATGTTAACCTCATGCATGACAAAATTAAATTATGATTAAAAGTTTTATAAAGGCCAACTCAGACAGCGTCGGCCGACGCAGCCCGACCCGATTTATCGTCGGGGACAGTCTTAAGCCGTCGTGAGAAATATTAAACACGTTTAATATTCTACTACGCGACTGCCCCCGACGCA
>NW_022730786.1:1805284-1825848 GCF_011630105.1 Anneissia japonica | reverse complement strand
TCGTACGACGCTGTCTGAGTTGGCCTTTAGACTGAAAACTTTATGGGTTTATGATGTACTATAATAATCTGCGACAGATTTATAGTATTTATTTGCTTTCCTTTAATACAGGAAGTAATTCTAGTATACTTTAAATTGTCAATTGGCTGTGAACAAATCTAGGTAAACCCTCAAACCTTCAGTTGAAACTTTGAATTGTCTATATTTAAAAGGGTCATTTAAGTAATATTAACTTCAATAAGACAAAGGTCAAAACAATTCAATTTTTGCTGATTTTCAAAATTTTTACTATTTGTATTGATTTAGAAATTATTTTGGTCTATTGTACTGTACTTTTAGATGAAATTAGCATAAAAACAACTAAATGAAAAAAAAATTAAAATTCAGTTCTTTTGATCAGTCACTCTCTTCCTTTGTTTGTTGTGTCATATAGCCTTTAAATGTGTAATGATAGCTCTAATAAAAGTTCAATTAAGTGTAATTTAATTATGAGGTTTAAATTTTAAAATTGGTCATCGGTAGTGAGTGAACTATAAGCTATTGCTTCCTCTGTTGTTAATGATGATCTAATTTAGTTTATACTTAGCCCTAAAAGCTGTCTAACAGCACCAAAGCATAGCATCAGAAATTATAATTCTATTTGATCTATCCATGTTTGTATTTTTATGGTTTGTGGTTTTCTAGCTTGGAGGCAACACCCAACCTGTTTGACTGGTGCAAGTTTCGCAACAAATTTAACAATCAAATTTTGATCATATTTTGATAATTACTTTGCTCACTAGCAAGGACATGTTGGATGAAAATTTTATTTCTCACTAATAGTAAGTTATCCTAATAAATATCCTTTTAACTAACTGCCCTTGCTTCCAAAATTTAGCAACTGAGATTATTATTATTATTATTATTATTATTATTATTATTATTATTATTATTATTATTATTATTATTATTAATTATTATTATTCATCCCTAGTGCCTCTAACTCTTTGTATACACAGCAAGTACCCAAATTATTTTACACTAAGGTGACCAAGTGATAATTTTTTGGGCCAAGCAATTATTATTCAAAGCAATCCCCACTGATTATGCCCTTGGAACGTGAGATCTATAGTACATCGAGCAAACTTGTTATCTGAAAATTGGCATGTTGAAGTTATCTGAAAGATATTTGGGCGAAACATACAACTTTTCAGCAAGGTTAGAATAGTTATCATCATTGAATGGGGTGTGAAAATTAACTTTTAAAATACTTTATCACAATGCTCTGTCATTGATACATTGGATATTAAGTATATTATAAGGTTACCCTCTGTGCCATGATCTTTCAAGATGGTATGATTGTTAGCTGGCCACCAGGTTTAAATGCCTTTCACCTGCTGTTAATGGGACATTCTAGAACAATGCCTGGGGGTTAAGGATCTACCTTCAAATGCTAAAAGGTGACATTTTAGCAGTTATCGTTGCTTGTTCTACAAATTTTGCAGAATACATTAAACTTGTGTTGTATGAGTTTAAAGACAGACTCCGCAGGAAAGACACTTTGTAAATGTTGTAGAACTGATTTTTCTAAGAAATAAAAAAATTGACTAAAAACTGGGGAACGCTGAATGAAATACATGTTTTTGAATATTTAAAAACTGGGGGAAAAGGTGTAAAAAAAAAAGGGTGGTTACACACCGCCCTTTTTCTCGCAGTTTTTAAATATTCAGAAATCAGTTCTACAATATATCTACAAACATTTTTTTCCCTCCAGAGTCTGACTATAATTTATTTTAATTTTATTTTATTTAATTCAGTAATATGATACTGTATAGCAAAAAAAAACACATGAAAAATAATGAATCTAAACAGAAAGCATCAAGTTCTTTGAATAATGTCTTAACATTTTACAACAAGTAGGCCTACATACCGTTAGTTGAAAGTATGAATACTTAAATTCTGATATTTACCTATTTTCAAGTGGAATTGTCCTAATTTAGAGGGACCTAATTAAGTTTTTAGATTATGAGTCAATCTTCTTTAATTGCATGTCTGTAATTATTGTCTTTACTATCATCATTGTATGTTTTGAATCCACAAAAATCAATATTGCCAATTCTGTTCGCTAGACTCTATATGAATAACATTGGTAAAAAAAATGAAATTAAAGTAATTTACATACAAATGAGTGAAATTTATGTAAATTATTTGCAGTATCATTTAGCTGCGTTTTATAGTAGTTACGTTTTAAAGGATTAAATTTAGATTGCCATGTTGGTGAATTATGTTAATGAATTTAAATTGTTCAATAACCAACATTACTGACTTCCTTCGTATAGAATGATATCTACAGTACCAATTATTATTGAACATCATCGTGTTTACATTAATTGATAAAAATTGTAATTTATACTAACTTGCAGTAATAAAAATACCAAGTTACTTGACCATACCCATTATGTTTTATGGAAGTCAGTAGTCCTAGATATCCACACTTAAGGGTTTGTTGTGTAGAGAACCATCTCTGTGCCTTAATTTTTTCATTTTTTTAATGGGATGAGCAATGAATTTTTTGCTTTAGAATAGATGGGGTTATCCTAATTGTCGTCGTCATCACTCATCATCTTCATCATTAGCTGTAAGAATTAAGATTGATTATGTCCCCCAAAATGACCTCTGATCTTATAAGCCAGTCTTACCTGTCTCAAAGATCGAAGTGGAATTGTCTTGAACTAAATAAGCCAAAAGTGAAAAAAAAAAAAATAGATGCCTATTAATACAGAGTTTAAGTAGTAGTATAATGGGTGACCCCTGTGACCTGGAAGTGATCATGAGAATGATCCTTGTACCAAAATCATGATGGGTGATACTTGCAAGATATTTAGCCCTTCCCTTCACACATCTGCTTTACATTCATAGGTTACCACAGGGCCAGTTAATAAACAGAGGTGGTTGGGGTCTGAAAGTTACAATCCAGACCTAGCAGGCTTCTAATATCATTATCAATTACCAGCTCAAAGCCCTATTGGTCCAGATTTATCAGAGTCTTCAGGGAGGCATATTAACTATACAAGCTATGCTGGAATTCATCTCTTGGACCATTCCATTCTCAAGTAGAGGATGTGATGTGCAGGAAATAGTATCACATACATTTGCATAAAGCATTTACTTCTCCGGATGCTACTTGTGAAATAGAAACTTTGTCATTTTCACAATGTATTTCAGTGAATCCGGCCTTCTGATTCAAGTTTAATATGAATCGTTCACCTTTGAATGGGAATTATTGCATGTTTCGTTGACTAGGTAAATATTTACCTCCTCTACAGTACCTGTCCGGAAGTGGTTCATTCTGAGCCTGGAATATTTGTGGCTAGTTCATGGTTCAATAGCGATTCAAGCTGATTGTAAAGTGAATTTAATATTGAATGTACTGTTGGAGACTGGAAGCCTTGTGGAAAGGTATACCTTCAACGCCGTTGTGGACTAGTATTTAGTAGTTTGTATCCCAGCTGACAGGATTAAATAATTTCTTGGCCCTAAGGATATAACAACTGGAAAAGACGGTAAGTGTGTGGTCCAATATTGACTGCATATTTATTTCGATACAAATGATGGATAATGTTAATAACAACAGTTTGCTGGATCGTGTCTTTATTAGTTTTATTAGAATTTTAGAAGATTTGATGTATTTCAATCAATGGTTAACTTATTTAATTTATTATAATATTACTATTATTTTATTATTTAAGTATAATTGTGGTATTATGTAATCTAACAATGGAGTTTTACTTGAAAAGTGCATTGTATCGTAGTCTTCTAATATCAAATTAGTGACGTCTGACATGTACAATGATTTAACTATCCTTCACCTGAGATTTTTTAGCCCTTACAAGGTCTGTCAAATTATAAACTTGACTGACTGCTGAAATTTCTAATTTCCCCAGGGAATAAGAAGCTGCTACTATGAGTTAAAATCCTCTGTCCTACATAGATTTTGACAGTTCAACCTAGTAAGCTATCATCACTTAGTGTTCCAAACTCAATGTGTGCCATTTTGCCTACACAGACAGAACTTTGAAAATATTTAAATTATTATTAATGTCATTTGGCCGATCACTTATCTATTTGTCCCAAGCGATCCAAAAGCACTTTAGAAAGAGCTTGAAGAAAATGTTAAATACAAACGTCTTATTTGATATCGTTCACATAATTTTAATTCCACATAATATCGTGTAACATCGAATGAATATGAGTTGCATTTGGTGTATTTAGGGTGTAATCTTTAAAGTGACTTGCAATGCTTTCCAAAGAAACAGTAGATTTTACAAATGTTTGCAATATTTAAGAATAAGGTGATGCTACAGACAGTTGGTAAAAAGATTAAGATATAGTAAAATACAGGTGACATCCACAATAATAATAGTAATAACGTGGTACAGTACATTAACAATAACCACTGCAATAATATAATGATTACTGGGGGTATGTTGTATTATTACCTCCATGGTAGCAACCAACAACAATGTAACAACTAAACTAATGTTCCAAAGAAAAGCAGCTCTGGTGTAAAAAGTACATTCAATACTTCCAAATTCATCCGAGATTGAGATACAACTAGGACTTGGTATTTCATCACACAAAATGTTCAACATAACCTGAAGAGGAGCTAGATTTGCAATACAGAAATTATGGAATAGGGGAAAACTGCTAAAAGGATCATAGCCAGTTTATTCTGACAGATTACATGGTTTGAAATGTAAAAAATGAAAGAGTACAGGCTTGTCAAAGGTATCCTTACTGAGACCCATGACCCAGTGATAAGAGCCCTCGACTTTAAAAGATGTTGGAAGAAGGCATCTCAGCATAAACATAATATCACTAGGCATGGTAGCATGGAGTCAACATCTATGGAAAAAAATGTGTAACTTGAGTTGATATCTAGTAGAAATACTGGTATCATAGAATCATTAATAGTTTGAGGTGATTGGGATTACCTCCTGTTGCCAAGTGGAGTGGATGACGTCCTGTTATCCAAGGAGGGACATACAGTTCACTTCTTTACCGAAATAAAACCATGTGTTGTATTTGTCTTGCTATACCTCCTAAATATTTAAACAGCAAACTGTCTACCTTCACTAGCCATTATAAGCTGTGAGTGTAAAATTACACAGTGTGCATATAGCTTGCGTAGACATGGGTGCGGCAGTCAATTTTGTATAGTAACTTTTTCCCACGTCTGAGTAAATTTAGCACGCCCAGGGAAGTAATTAAAACAATCCCCACCACTGCGTACCGAGTGGAATTGCCCAACAAAATGTTAATATCTACTTAATATTTAAGAGGTATTGTAAAAATATGAAACATGAATACGGTAAGATGGATAATGTGGAGAGTGTAGTCTAGCTATACCAGTGCCTCTACTGTACATAAAAAATAATTTCCATGTTTACAAAAATTAATAGCTATGTGTAGAAAGTGAGTATCTAGAATAAAACTTTATTCACAAAAAACATAAATCAACAATACATGAAGTTTCTCATTGTTGCCAGGGAAAAAAAACACGCTTAAAATTCTATTCACCGTAACAAAATAGAAGCTCATACAATATGTAAGAAATTAAGATACAGTTTGTGACTCCTCTAATTCCATGACCCCTCTTATTCATGACCGCTTTTTCAAAGTACCAAATATCAGTCTTAAAAAGTTAAACCTCTATTTAAAGACCAAACTTCAAGACCACCCCACATTCTCAAGTCTTGAATTGGAGGTCAAACTTTAATCATCATTCATAAATGATTACTAAGAAAATAAAAAATTAACAGAGTACGTTGAAAAGCGATACTTTGTTACAGACTAGGTTGACTTTATAACTGTAAATTTTTTCAATAAAATTTTTCCAAAAAGTAATTTAATAAGTTCCCTCTGTTCCTAAACAATAAAACTACTTTCATATTTCACTGAGCAAGTCTCTTGCAAATACTGGTAAATTTGAGACTTCAGGAGTGTCAAAAATAACACAGTTGGTATAATTTTTGGAGTATTTTTGTGGGCGTTTTTCACTGATAAAAAAAAAAGTTAAATGGTTTCAGTTTGTAAACAATAAGGTAATTTTATATTTCACTGAGCAAATCTCTAGCAAACACTCATAAAGTTGAGCTTTAAGGAGTATCAAAATACAGTTAGTATTTTTGTGGGTGTTTTTTCATGCTTATTATTTGTTAAGCTTGATTTTCTGACGTTGCATATATATTGTGGGAGGGTTTTTTTTTTTTTTTTATCAATGCTAGATCTATTGATATTATTTGTCTGTTTCATTTCAGGAAAGTTAGTAAAAGGAAATAGGGTTGAATAGGTGCATTGTGTTTCTTTTTTATGTTACAGCTAACCTGACTAAGAATATTTTTACTTTTGACAAATTTAAAAAATTGAATTCTTTGGTGGGCATTGAGTGTAGAGAAACGTCAGCAAAAACATGGTTGAGGGAATTTACGAGTAATGTAGGTGGTAACAGTGGGTAAACGTAATACTTGATAACAATATGTGTTTGTTAGTTAAATGAGGAGTTTAAAAAATGTATGTGAAATTTTCTCAGGCTCTTTTAAACCAGTAAATTTTATTTTCAAACATGATGCAGTATCTTGGGTCACCATGATAGTCTAAATATACAGGAAAGATATGTTGGAATACATTTGACTTACAAATTGTAATTAATGGAAAACACGACAATTCAGCATGTAAAATACTGTGGGATCCACTTAGAGGCAGAGTCAACTTAGGCAAGTTTAACTGTATTACATTTTATTTTATTTAACCTAAAATAAGGAGGGAAACAAAAGTCACAACACAATATATTAGAACATCAATATAGAAGGCAGAAAGAATTAAAAACTGTCTTTGGTTGACATCACCTGAAGTACTTTTAAATAATATGTAAATCAAGAACTCTGGAGGTTTAAAATGCACATACGCCCAATATTTTCCCCCAACCTGATGACGATTTTGAATTTTAACCTGGTTTTTTATGATGAGCTCATGAATAATATCCATATGTTTGAAAATGTGACATCTGCACTTTCTGCAGTTTTTTTTATCAAAATAATTTTGCAGACCAAGAAAGGGCCTTACATAAATTAATATATACTTAGATGCACAGTTCTCATAGAGAAAAGGTCTGGGAAATATCAATGATTCTGAGAATGTCAAACGTGTCCAAATGTGGAATCAAATTACCTGTTGGTTGGTTTCATTGGATATGCCGCTAATAAGGATATTACAATCTGATATGAAGATGGATGGTTGCCATTAGTATTTGAAATCATGTGACCAAAAAAAATGCTCATTAAATTTTGAATAATATATGGAATTTATAAGCTAAATATTGTTATGATAAATAAATTGTTTGATGGTAGTGGTTATACACTTTGGTTATTGCTAGTGTATAGGCAGTAATGCTTTTACGCTGATTGTGAGATGTTTTTGAAGAGGTTACTTAAACACACTAGAGATAGTGATGTATGGACAGCAGTCATAAGGCAAAAATGGCATTATGATTATAGGCCTTCTTTGAACGATTGATAATGGTTATATTAAAGTATTGGGCATGATTAGATATTAGGACAGTGACCTGTTAAACTTCATTGGTCAATAAGTATTGACATTTGGATCCCAATGGGAACAATGCGTCCAGGATACCTGTAATTAACATCTTAATGGTACTAGCAGGCTATAGTAACCTTAAACAAAGCTGAATGCTGCCATCATGTCCACAAATAGTCCTGAAATTGCAATCAAGTCCAGGCCAATAACCAAATGGGGATTCTGCCATTTTGCCACACCCCTTTTTGAGCAAACTTCCCTTTGATTGACTGAAACCACGATTCCATTCCTTACAACAATGTCAAAATTAATGATGAATACTGTACATTCTTCATTTATATGAAAAGTAATTAGTTATGAGAGGAAAAAACCAGGTGTGTCTAACACGATTTGAACCTAGGGCCTTGGGATTAAGAGAGAGAATCTTGACCAGTAAGATTGTAAGACAGACACACTATGAAATGATCTTGTAACCAGCAGTTGAATAAGAATGAGGTTTAAAAAAAGAGATATAGTTACCGATAATAATCACTTACAGTAAGGAGCGGTGATAATTATGTGAATTATTTAACAGGATATAGATGCGAGAAGTATGCACTTGAGAGGATATGGACAGGAGGGCAGTAATTAGCTTAATTCCAAGTGACCATTATCACGGCCTACATGATCAGTGATAAGCATCTTCTTAAGTGGACATTGGACCTGTATGGATTTGTAGCCATACACCTTATTACCGGTCTACATAGACGCGGCCATTCTGGTGATAAATACTGGTCATTTACCAAAGTTAATTAAAACTTTATGTTCAGTTAATTACCACTGGAATATCTCAAGTTAAATATCTGAGATACCTTTAAGCTTGGATTAATCATTTTGTTCTTAATAACAGGAATAACTGTCAAAATTTATTAAGTAGGGTGAATTTTTTTTTTATTTTACTCACAAAGACAACACGGCAGAAAATTTGGTGTAAATCTCCTAACAACATCCTTGTAGTAATCAGGTACGGTATCCATACATGTTTAAACCAAACTAAATAAAGTGTTCTTTCGCAATCCTCTGCCATATTGCAGTATATTTGAATACTTAATTGAATGTTTAAATTTATTCGCATTGTATAAACAGCTGTCTCATATATTTTGGGTGGTTCACATTTAAATATACAGTTCATGTTTACAGTGAGTGCACTATCCCATGACTTACTGTCAAAAGGTACAGGGCATATCCTCATTTACATTATCTTTGTATACTAACAGATGGAAAGGGCAGAAGTGAAAGAAGAGCAATTATTTAAAACATTTTTTTGTAATTATTAGTGGAGTCTATGAGGCTTGAGGGGTGAAGCTTGGGATTTTTGGATTGGAAGGCAAGTACAGTGAATAATCAATTTTAACGAATTGTCTTTGCTCTTGATGATGTCGTCAACCAATTAATAACATCAACAATTTTATTAGTGGAAACTGACACTTGATTTAGTTGACAAATTTTTCAATTTATGAATACCCCTTAGTACCAAGGGGTACTGTACTTAAAGTGGACATCATTCTTACAGTATACAGTAAAGTAAATGTAGTCCCATATTCATTATTGAACGTAGGGGAATTAGCCCATTGTACCAAGCCTCGGTATTGTGTGGTAGGGTGGCCAGTTCCTTTCTACGCCAACTTGTTTCATTTTTTTTTTCATTTAATTTCTTTATGCAAGAGCGTCAAGGATATGCCAATAAGTGAACTTGATCACTATCCTATGTGACATATCCGCAGGGGACAGGGGACTGAATGGACCAATACACCGGTGTAACCCCCTACTCTTCTCGAAGAATGTACTGGGTTCTTTAAAGTGCACACGAGACAAATGCGTACAATGGGCCTACGGTTTAAAGTCCTTATTCGAGAAGACTTGTTCCACTGCCGGAACCATTGGCGAGTGAGCCGTTCGAACCAGCGCCAATATTGTAGCTGAAGGTTACGGTGCCCCTGATTTACCCGCTCGACCAATCAACTCCATCCGATAATAGCTCCATTAACAATTGGTACCAAGGGGATATTGTACGTAAAGTGGACGTAGTAACACCCACTGTATACAGTACCACCCGATAATGGTTCCATTAATAATTGGTACCAAGTGGTACTGTACGTAAAGTGGATGTCGGTCTTTCTGAATACAGTACCATCCGATGATAACTCCATTAACAATTGGTACCAAGGGGATATTGTACGTAAAGTGGACGTAGTAACACCCGCTGTATACAGTACCACCCAATAATGGTTCCATTAATAATTGGTACCAAGTGGTACTGTACGTAAAGTGGATGTCGGTCTTTCTGAATACAGTACCATCCGATGATAGCTCCATTAACAATTGGTACCAAGGGGATATTGTACGTAAAGTGGACGTTGGTCTTACTGCTCCATTAACAATATCAATCGACTATCACACTAATATCCTATGTAGTATTACACACGGATATCCTAGCAATTACTTCAACAACTTCCCCTATCACCCTAACAATTGTTTTTATCATTATTATAACAACAACTTTGTCTAATATATTGTCACATAAAAAAACTAAGCATATCAGTCATACTAATATGTTGACTAGTCACACCAAAAACTTGGCCTGTCACACCCAACTACTTGCCTAATCAGTACAACAATTTTGCCCATTTCATCTTAACTTTGCCTCACTCCAAAAACCTATAACTGGTATATCAACAAATTTGCTTATCATAACTTCACCAACTATAGCAACTTTGATTATAATTTATTTATAATAATAATAATTTAACAGTATTGTAAGTATGAAAGAGTTGCATATTGGTGGTTAGGACCAGCTGCTGTGAATTAGAGAGCTAGAGGACAGAAAGGGGAAACCTAATATTTAAAGGTATCATACTCTTTTCTGTCATTATTATTGATTTTTGTAATAATAGCTGACAATTATCATGATGTCGGTTGTTTTGATGATGATAATCAATCAATAATGAATACATTTATTGATTAAAAAGATCACACTTTGAAAAATGTCCTACATTCACCTGTTGTTAATACGTCATCCTCCTTCATCCCATGTTGTATTCTAACATATTGTTGCATATATTCAATAAATGGGAATTCTTTATTGAAACAGTCTGTGAAACGTGGGCTCACAACGCATATCTGTGGTTATAGTATGATGCATCGTGGAAATTTTTCTGACAAGTCCTCTCTTATTGTTAACTAGATTAGTTACAGTACCAAGCTTATTGGATTACCAACATTTTTTGGAGTGCTAAGTTGGTATAAATATAATGGTAGAGTTGTGGTAACATACTTTCTATTCCATTACATAACTATGGTGATCTTGCTCTATGCAGTACATTAACTTAACTTAGCTTATTAGTTACCGTACTTAAATTATTATATAACAATGTTTGATATAATATAGTGATGGATTTAAAGATAATATACAAGCTGCATCTGTCCCCTATATCCCACATATCCCCTGCTCCCTTTTCCCCCAATGCAAGGGTTTAGCCAGAAAAACAAAATAGGCCGTCCAAAATGTGCTTTAGGCCAAACTAGGCTAGACCGGGCTGAGTAGGCCAAGCCGTCCAAGCCTTCGCTGTAAAAGTGGCCGTCCTAAATAATAGTTGGCCGTCCAAAAGACAACCAGACGGCTGGCTGGGTAAGCTCTTGCCCAAATGTCATAGTCATCGTCACCATTTATTGAAATTTCTTACCTAGCATTTTAAAGTAAAGGTTTAACATTTTAGTGAACATGAAATTCTTTATGCAGCAGCAGGCAAGCTATTTATAGAACTATCATGACAGCCATTGATGTTTGATTTAATACTAATTGTGCATACTGCAATATTCAACAGTTTAGTTAATCAGTTATTAGGATTTATAATGAGCTATATTCCACTCGAAGCAGTGTTTGATATTGTGCTGACCTTGGCACAAAGTGACTCAATTATAATATAAATTTCTTTTTATTTATTTCTTATTAAAAGGTCTAAAAACTTTTGCTTTTATGACTTAAAGCAAATAAAATAAGTAGTTATATATTATTTTTAAGTTTTATTCCTTAAAATCACACAAATACAGTAAAAGAGAGTGGTCTAGCGTTCTTGAACTAGATGTAAATCATCGTGTGTAAACCATGAAGATGTTACTGATTCTATTGTACCGGTTCATAAGAGATATTAATTTAAGCGGTTGGTCTTATATTAAAGAATGCACACACTAGTTGCAAAAGAGACGGAAATTGTCTCCCGGGTTATTGCCAAATAATCACTAGGGGCGACAATGCATTGCACCAAGGGTCTCCTTGTGGCTCAGCCCCATGGTTGCAGCTACTACAATCAATGAGTTATTTTACTTTATAATTTGTACTAACGGCAGACTAATACAGTACATTCAATCTGCTGTAATTCTTCTTGCAGGAATTAAATTAATAGAAACCAGAAATCAATGAACCATAATTTGAGCAAAACACTCCCTATTTACTGGCAACAATGCACAGATTAAGTTGGTAATATTTATTTTTCTTAGCAGAATAATCAAACACTTGATTAGGGGTATTCAACTTGAATGCCCCAAACTTTCTAAGATTAGAAGAATGATGATGAACTTAAGAACTGAAGTGATGTATTCAAGATCACTGTGAAGATTTCTTAATTCTTTCTTTAGAAAATTAGGAAAGAAACACTGAAGTTTCAATAATTAGACATGATGAAATATTTAAAACACAAAATAAATATAAATTCAATATGATAGGTTTCTAATAAATTATTAATTTCTCAAGAAATATATTATTTTTAGAGGTTGTTGGATGTGTAACCCAAACCTTGTAGTGGTGTAGGCCTTCAGTTGGATAAATCTCATGGGGGAGGGGGTGGGGGAAGCGATAGACTCAAACTCTTACTGATGCAATGTCATACCGATCCATTCCATCTACTAATTTCATACTTGAGAATTGTGATAAAATTTTAATGAAGCCATGTAAAACATAGTTTGGATTTGCTACCATGTTATTTAAGCAGTTAATGTTTAACATTGTGATTTGATACAATATTTTTTGGCAATTTAATATTCTTGACATTAAGTCCTGTCCAGACTATCAAATTTTATTTGACAAAAACATGTGACATGCCTAAATATGGTCATGATGACATCACATCATAACATATAAACATGTATACAACATGTTTTCATCAAATAAAATTTGATGCTGTAGACTGAGCTTAACATTGAGGCTGGTTTCCATAAAATTGCTACACTCGCACTACAATGTTTTCTCTGCAATAAATTACACTGTGTAGCTGTTCCCCCACATAATCGGGAAGGCTTCCCCGATTTGATCAAAAAATCATCGTTGCCAAAAGCTCTCGGCAATAGCATGTGTCGATTTTATGGAAACCATGCTTCGGAGAGAATAGATTTTGTATGACACTGTCATTCTGTAAGATCCAAGTACAAAAAAGCATGTCAAAAGAAATTTAGAATTGTTTATTTAAGAAAAATGTTGGAGAAACTATACAACCAATTTTCTAGTCTGTCTGTTTTAGTGAGTTAAATGCTCAGTTTGTGCTTTTGATATTAAAAGATTCTCTAGTAAGCCCTTTCCCATGTGGTTGAATTGAAAGTCGAAGGTTTATGTTTTTTCAAGCTTTAACTATATAGTAGACAACAGTTACTTTGGATTATGACTCTGTAACGAATAATTTTTTCACTAAAATCTTTTATCGTTATGCCATATGCAATATATTAATTTGCTCGTGTTATTCTCAACCATTCTTGTTGTCTGTTGTTTAAACATATGTTCAGTGAGTTTAATGAACTACATTATGCAATAAATTGAAATTAACCAATGGTTGATAAAGGCTGATTCAGATATTAAATAGAGAACAAGTAGGATCTGTAGTTAACATTATTAAAGTTCTACTTTATTGGCATCTAAATAAATTTATATAATGTTGACGTCGTCCTACCAGGTAGTGTGCACAATATTTGAAGTGACGTCTTCTAATGAATACATGAATAATTCATTCGTAGGTTATGGGATGTCTATAGCTTCCGGCCAATATGTATTTAATATTCAATGAAGATTTTTGTATAGATAAAGTCGTGGTAGAGTAGGTAGATTTAGTGATAAACACCATTGAAACCTGTTTATGTAATCAAGGCTGTGTAAGGCTACTTGTTTTTTTATAATTTAAGTACAAGCTACAAGAGGTAGTTACTTAGTAAAGCTTTATCGATTTGCCTAAAATATTTTAAGGCCACTAAACTTAAAGTGTGAAAAAATATAATTTGTTTCTCTCGAAGTATACTGTACACTAAAAGTGGTCCCTTGATCTCTAAATATAATTTGAAATGAATTTGCTGATAAACTAGAGATATTAAAAGATCATGTGACAACAATGTATTTGTTAAGTCACATGATTTCTTTAAATATAAATTTTAAATGAATTAAAGTTGCTACATTGAAGGAATGAGATTTTTCATGAATATCTCGCCTTTACCTTTTTAGTGTCTGTGAATTACAATCATGAAAATTCTCTTTAGAAACTTTTTTTTTCTCGCTTCACATGTCTCGTCATATTTAATGGAACTTAGAATTTTCTAGTTGGGTTCAGCTCTTTCCCATTCCTTTCATCTTGACCTGTTTTCTTACATTTAATTGAGTACCAGCTTTTTGAAAAATTTGTTTCTATTTATTCTTTCCTTCTACCTCCCTATTGTGTTCACACCAGTATATGTATATTTTGTGGAAATAATAAAATGTTCTCTTAAAATATTATATCGAAAAATGGCTTTTGATATGTTTAATATGTGAAAACCAGAGAAGTAACTTATCATAACCCCTACCCACTTAAGTTGCAACTGCCAATCCATTACTTTATATTAATCAATAATGTTGACGAAACAAACATGTCAACATAAAACATGTATTTATGGAGAAGGAAGACATGAGTGCTCCCTGTCAATCACATTGGCAAAGTGTCAATTTAAAAGGCACACCTTGGATGACAAGATAAAACAGAATTGGATGTCATTGAAAGGCGTGGCTGTGAACAGGTGTACTACCACTGATTACCTTTAATGTCAATATATGATTGGTTATCTACCTGGCAAACAGTGTGAAAGTGTATGTAGTAGCTCACCAGTAGGCAATTTATGTATCGCACTATCAACCATGAGGTTTTACAGGTAACAATACCGATGGATACTGATGGATACCGGTATTCACCACCAGTAACCCAGGTTACGGTAACTGTCAACAATGTGCTGTACCAGTGTCTTCATTACTTTTGCATTATGTCTGTTTTGCAAGTGGGGTATTGATCACCATGTTTTTTGGCGTTTACATATCCTTCCATTTCAACTGAAAATGAGTTCTTTACTTTTTAAGCTATCTATCATTATATTTATTTGGTTGGCTCATGCTTAAATAATTCATAAATAAACAATTAAAATAGTGTAAGGCTTGGTGATGGTACACCTGGTGTGATACCTGGTACTTGTGCATGCCAGGCATGTGTTGCATGTTGGGCCATGTGGGCCTTGTATTTATTTTTTGAATAAATTGTACTACATACATAAATAATTCATACATGCCTGTTGAAATGAGTGTTTAGTTTTGTATGTGTGTAACACATCTTCACTTAAGCTTTAATGTTTACAGTGTCTTAAGTATCTGTAACCTACATAATGTACAAGTAACTCAGTTAGAGATAACATAGATAGATTATTATTACTTCTGTGACTACGCAAATAAGATATGAGTTTAACTGATATTTGTCACTGTAAAATTATCTTTGAAATGTCAATGCTATAAATGTATTTCGAAAAGCAGTTGTTATCAATTTAATCTCATTTCTGCCACCAGAGAATGTTTAGCTGTTCCACATTAGCCTGATTCGAGCAATTCAAGGCTAGTTTTCCATCTTCAAATTAACCATCAGGGGAGAAGTGTCCTAAATGTGGTATAAAATTGATCATAAACTCCCCCCTTGTCACTTATCATGCTGGTTCTGCTTGTTCTACACCATGTCAACTGGAGAATTAAACCCTAGGAGATGACAAACATTATATTACAGGTTATAATGGATATGCTCTGTAGGTCAGGACCTCGTGTGTCATTTAGGTTGAATACATTTTGTCCTTAGATACATTTTATTGGTCCTAGAAATATATATTTTAAATTACCCATCATTTCATCACATTTTCCATATCAACTAAAATAGTGTGTTGAAACATATAAGGGAGAGTTATTTTTAGTCTTTTTGTTCTATTTTTATCTTCTCTTACCCCCACATGGCAGACTTTCATTTTTAAAATAGCCAATATAAAACTACAACACACTTTTTTTGACTCATTATACATAGAGAGAAGAAAACAAAGAAACATGCTTTTATTTAATTTGGCCTATGGTGATTAATATCTGTATTACTATTAAACATGCCACAAATATATGCAACAAAGCACAATAAAAGCTGTCCGAATGGCCATTCACTGGTTAATTACACTTAATAAATCTGAAAATGTGACACTTCGATTCATTTTCTACATTTCATCCGATTGCTGAGATTTCTGACATTAAAGATCTGGCTGCAATGTGCTCTTGACTAGAAACAATAAAATTCAATATTTGAAGCGCTTACTTATTGTTAAAAGTATTAGCTTTCCATTTCAGAATAAGAACGAGAAACTATTCTTGCTGATTAGTAGATACATAAATAAGGTTTATAATTCCACAGACCTTACTATGGTCTCTATGATTAATTCTAAGCATGCGCACCTTTATATATTGGCGAACAATGCACAAAAATAGATTTTAACTTATGTTCAAAATGCTATTCCAATATTCAATAGACACCTTTGAAATAGAATGTATGATGAGTGGTATTCATACATTCAGTCTCAGACCTAGACATGATATGATTCACATTCACACAAGGTTCAGAGGTTGTGTTTGTATTTGCCCCCTGAACGTGTATGAATGCATGCAATTAAGGCAGTGCCCTTAAGGGTAATAAACATAATGTACTAGGCTAATTCAGTTTAGCTGGATGTGCTTGGCATAGTGGATGGGCCAAGCCGATAAACTCGATAAAACTCTTTGATGTGAATGAATTGGGAATAGGTATCCGATGTGTGTTGTGCCTTGGCATCGAGCCAGGTATACTTCATACCCACATTTGGAATGGGTACTGGCATGTGTTCAGCTAAAGACATTAAAATTGATATTGCTTTCCGATTTGTTTTTCTATCCTCCAAATTCATCAATGAGTGAACATTTTGTACTCTTAAAAATCTCTTTTGATTATATTACAAGCAGTTTTGACATAGCTTTTGCTATTAGAAAGAATTATAATAAAAATTTAAGTTGATATTGTTTCAGATGTTCTCATTCTTCAACATTTTAGGCCCTGTAGTCTATACTAAGTTTTATTGACTTACTTTTGAATTGATTATGTGTGTGATATGACATCATCATAACCATATATGGGTGTAATATGACATTTGGCATGCCCATATATGGGCAAGTAACACATATAGGTCACATAAAACCTTGACAGAGCCATATTTTTTCTTCATCCAGAAATAAAAGTAGAATAAAATTATTGGCAGAATCCTATCATCATAATGTATTGTAACAAAACTTTATAATAAATACTTAATAATAAATAGAGTCTAATAAAAAGTTATAATTCTAATATGACCATCTTTTTTTTCCTTTTTTAGGGAGGATAATCAGTAGTGGTGGATGCTGTGATATTCAAGATTCCATTTGGTAAATAATTTCATTTGGTTTCTGTTTTAGAAATTTTATATCTGGTTTGTTATTGTACCTGGTAATTTATGTTATATGCTGTCACTTACTGATTTCGAAAACATGATGTAAATTTACCATTAAAAGTAACAGCATCTAATAAAGATCAGAGATTCTTGAATAAGCTGGTATGATTATTTTTTTATTTAATTTAATAAGGATCCTTTGTAATTTGTTATATTTTTTATTGTTTTATCAAATTCTATTTCTGCTTTTGTCTTACATTTCTATGTAATTCAACCGATGCTTACTTTGATTGAAAATAAAGATACTTTGAACTTGAATTTGATTATTGTATATTTGAGAAGACTATCAGATATAATACTCTTATTTAATATTCTTTATTTTTAGGTTAATGATTAATAAATCATGGATACTATTGGTAGACACTATAAATATCTTGGCATTTAATATGTAGTAACTCATTTAGATTATATGAATGTTTTTGTTAGAAAGAGCATCTAAGAAAAGCCTAAAAATGTGTACCTTCGACCATTAAAAAATAACTTTGTATAGTGCCTTCAACACTAAATTGTTCATGTAGACTAAATATTCCCCAACACTGGTTGTCTGGAGCAAAGGGAGGACGATGGTTGGTGGGAGGGGGTTGGAAATAGATAATTGTTTGTTTGTTTCTCTCTTTAAAAATGCCTCTGGGAGAATGTAGCATGCCACTAACTACTGGTCACGCAGTAGCACACATTTTCTAGTCCTGTCTATAGAAATCATGTAGCGCTGGATTCAACAGTATATGAACATTGATGTTCGCTACTTGTCAACGATCCCGCATAACGTTGACTGTCGGGTGTGTGGAGCTTCATCGTCCTACTATGTAGCGAGCTGTTTCCGAGGCGCATTACAATTAATTTTCTATCCAGGATTTGATGTTCATAACAGGAAATAAAAAGTGATTTGTACTATATGGACTTTTTGGGTGACTCCAATGCATGATTCTGTATTAAATGCTGGAGTGAATATAATACTGAGAAATATGGTAGGCATATGCATGTAGGTATGTGTAATAGCAAATGTAATACAATACCTCCATGGTATTGTAATATTGAGCATAGAAATAAGCGTGATTTTGGATATAGAACCAGATATATATATTGGACATTTTTGTTAAATGTTCCATTCCAAGCAAGTGTGTTTCTAAATCGGTCATGTAGGCCATTGATTGTGGTTATTGGTACATGAGTGCAATATGCCATTTATGTAAATGACATTTATGCAATAATGCATACTGTATGTCTAAATTTACTATATTATATATTAACATAATAGGTGATAATATGGTAAAGAATAATTTAACAAGTCACAGTAATGGAATATCTTTATGTCAAATATTGATTTGTGTATTGTAATTTGAGATTTTTTTACACTGTATCATAATCATATTTTAATATCAGAATAAAACTATAAATAATTCCTTTCACATATGGCTGTAGCATATGATTGACCTCCAGACAAGTCTTGCCATGGTGATGACCTTTTCCTTATTGCAAATTAAATTATTCTACTGATTGATTAAATCCTTTGTCAAATCTATGGCAGAGTTAAATATTAGCACTATAATATTATAAGTATAATATTATGGTTACATAAAAATGTGTAAATTTAAGTTTAAAATTTGGCTGATTTGTCAAAGGATTTAAAATGCTTATTGTGTTATTATTGAGCAATTTTACAAGCATGTGGTTCGTCTGTAGGAAGGATTTTTGTTACTCAAAGTGAAAGTGTTTTGCGTGTCTATCAGGAAGCTGTATGCGATGTCAAAAATAACTTTCATTTCTTAAATTTATCGCCCTCATTTCCACCTACATCTATGAGTTTTTCTCTTACTCTCACCCGTTCCCCTCCTCGAATTAATACAAACTTTCAATAGTTCCCATTCCTCCTATTCTACCATTCTGAAGACCACATTACACTTCAGCATTAATACAGTTCTCACTCCTCTTTTCTCTCTTCTACCCCATACCGAGTAGTCGTCATAATAAATACTGTGTTTAAAATTAAAAAGTATAAATCACGAATTAATCAAACATTATTGACATAGCAATGAAGTCAGAAATTTTTTGTCAATAACAGCCAGATGTAATCTTACAGAAGATGTCAGATCAAAGTATGTACCTTTCTGTCCCAGCTCATTCTTCATCTGTTCTTTCCTCTGCCCTCTCTTACCCTTCCCCCTCCTGTCCCTAGGCAATAACGACAATGATGCACCAGCCTTAAAATACCACCTCCTGTACACTCTCTGTCTTCTGTGAGACAGATTATTCCAAAATGATAATCTGTTAAGTATTGGATTTATATTCAAATAATACTCAGTTCACCTGCTCATCTTTGAATAATCTTTGAAACATGTACGGAATGTCATGTTATTAGATGACATTGTAAACATACGGCCGTGTTAATTGTAAACTTGCCCAAATTTATCCCTATTTATCCCTACCTGAGACCTGCATTTATCATTATACAACCTTACAATGTTTGTAGGTATCAGTTTGAAGTGTACACACAACAAAAGAAAAAAAAAATTAAAATTGTTACATAGATGTGTACAGTAACATTTGGAGAGGTTTTGTTTACATTGAATAGCTTTTGTTTGCTCTCTGTTCATCTTGGTGGTGCATATGCCATTGTTAAATCATTTTGCAAAAGAATTGTTACTTGCTGTTAAATTTAATTCGCTAGAGTAGGTACCCTTTTTCAGATATTATTGTTGATATTATTGCTGGCTGCACAGGCACCTCATCTTGCACTCCGTGTTGGGTTCTGTTAACAAATATTTTTGTCTGTCAAATAAGAAATTTACAGAATAAAGTCAAACATTAGGAAGTATATTTTATAATTGTTTTGTATAAAATTTATTTTTGACTTGCTGGATTAACCTGTGATTAATTATAATTAAAAATTATATAACTTTCCTTCATTTTTTTTTTTTTTTAATACTGTAGTGTACTGTAGTTTCAATTTCAGGCATTTTTTTCTCATTTATTTCTGATGATGTATATTTCTTAAATTCCAGTATTTCTGCATCTCAATAACACATTAATATTTGTATGACTCCCTAAGTGCTTAAATTGAGTTAGAATTCTGTATAAGCATGGCAACACAGTAGCCTCTGTCCATTACTCTTTCTGGAGGTTTCTGATTGATTACCCTC
>NW_022730786.1:1786239-1805269 GCF_011630105.1 Anneissia japonica | reverse complement strand
TCCATTACTTTTTCTGGAGGTTTCTGATGATCTTAGTTATTTATTTATTTATTTATTTATTGAACATGTTTATACAAGTTAATATATCAGGAAGGCGTAATAGCCTGTTTTACATATATGGTACTGTTTTGTGATACAAAAATACAGTATAAAAATCAACAAATTACTTACTAATAAAGTTAAAAATAGACTTAATTACAAAAATGAATAAAAATCTTAATCAAAAACACAGAATTCATACGATTTTGTTAAAATACATCGAAAAAGTTAAAATTACAAGCTTATGTCTAATATAGTTTGTAAAAGTTGTGAGCAGTCGTCGCGAAATTAATATTGTATGAAAATCCTTTGGAAACGTTTTATTGCCCACTAAATAACTTCGATGTTGAATGGCAAGTTCATTTGTGTAAATATATAGAGCTATTTTATGTGGTGAAATTTGATAAAACCACTCATAAATATACTTTAAAAATTGAATTTCTCATGATTTTTAAGGTTGATCAATAGGTTATATAAACTTCCAAACAGACACAGATTGAAACTAATATATTTTTTGATGATTTGAATCTTTACTATAAAATTTACCAGCAAAGAATAAAAAAGAAGATAATATTTTATAAACATAAAACATAAAATTTGGTTGCTTTTATCTACCTACACTAAACATGTAAATAAAATAAAATGTCACTTTACTATGGTTAAAATCCCCCTCACCCTCCCCAAGAAATTTGGTTTCCTGATCTACTGACACTAAACATGGAATATAAATCTAATAAATGATTAAAAAAAAAAAAAAAAATAGGATAAAAAACTATCCTCCCACCCCCTCCCCAACACCATTCAGGGCTGGGATTTCAAATTTATAATAAATATTTGGAATAGTTGCAATGTCAGATAGTGAAAGTGCATCTGTTGATATTTGCCTATTCTCGTTCTTATTTTTACTTAAAAAGCAAACAATTTCAAATATTGACCTTTTTTTAAAAATACAGTTCTAGTTTATTATCTTTATAAAAACAGTGTAACTTAATGTAGATCAGGAAGGAATTATTCTGTGTATTATAAAAATCCTCAGGAAATTAATAAGTAAGGACTTATATGTGACTGGAATGTTAAATCTTGTAATTTGTACTTGTTTTTTTCTCCATTTTGCTTCCAGTTCTTGTGTAATGTACAGCCTAATGTTGTGCCATTCATCAATTCTTGTGACATTTGGTGCTTTTATCATTAATTACTCGGACAGTTTGTGTTTGCTGAGTATCAAGGATAGTTGTAATGTATTTCATTTAGCCGTTAATTACTATCTTTCTTTCAGACAAGCATCATCAATTCTATTTTTGAAGTGTAAAATCGGATTGTTTAAGAAAAAATACACAATTTAATAACATTAAAATTTTCTATCAGGCAGTCAGTCCATTGTAACAAAAGAGTGAAGCTGTAGCTTGTTGGTTGTTTTTCATTCCCAGGGTAGCCTACTATTTTCATATCCTGTGAAATACCAGGTTTTTATTAAAAGCATGACTGAATACAATACTGTACTACTACCTAACTGGCATTGGAATAATTTTGACCAAGAGGAAGGTTTCACCATGGCTAAATTGTCCAAACTGTTGTAATTAGATTTGAATTTGGCTTTCCTAAGACACTGGCTAATCGCAATTCATAATAGTTTAAAACGATCAGAGTGCACATTCAGAGTTAAGTCAAAATGTGCAATGAAGTTTCTGCTAATGATTAGGCTAAGAACTCCTTACTTACACCCATAACCCATGAAAATTACATTTCACAGTTCTTTATTATATGGTTTAAAATTGATTTAATGATAACTTTCATTTCGTTTCCTTGCTTCAATTGCATATAAATGCTTGTAATTACTCCTTGAATGCAGTAAAATCGTTGTATTCATGCATTTTATAGAAATTGTTAAGTTTTTATATAAAAAGGCTCATTGTTGCCAAACGTCAGGTGACCTGAGCAAAGCAACAGCTAAAGGTATTAAAATTCTTTCGATTTGACAAATACACTGCTAGTGTCGAATATCCTTGACATTTGTGCCTGGAGAACTAGTACACACACCTATATAGTTGTGTTCTGTTGCAATTTGACAACACCTTCTGTATACTACTCTTTCAAATTGCATTATCCTATCATAAAAAACCTTTTCTCAATGGTTACAGTTAAGATAACTGCTCTTATTGTCAATAGATGAATATAAACCCATTGTGTTTTGTTGGTATTTTTTTCTTTTATATGAAGTACATTGTTTTGGGATGAAGAACAAAATTTTAAGATGTGAAGCTTTCTTTATACAGTACTATGCAAGGATTATGTTCAAGTGTTCAGGAGACATTTTAAAAGGAGAGGTCAGATTATTTTCTTGCCGTTATTCTACTTTTAGCACCCTATACAGTATTATAAGTTAGCTTGACTTTTGAACTTATACTGACAATGTTACAGTACTTGTTGCTTGTATAGTGCTTTTCCTTCCAGTTACGAAGACCTGAAAGTTTTTTCCTGGCCATTGGGTTCACATGCTTACAGGTATGTGTTGCTGCCATATTGGCGCAATAGCAGGTTGTGCCCCTTCCAGGTGCCCAATTTATAGTACTGAGTGGAGAGAAGCAAGGCAGATAAAGTGCCTTGCTCAAGGAAATAAACAAAATGCACAGCCAGGAATTGAAACTCTAACTTCAATTAGTAAACACTAAATGCTAAAATTTGATCAGAAATTTTTTTTTTATATTTTTTATTTCTTTCCGTACATCTATCATTATTCTGAGTCACTGCCTTTATTTATTTTAAGGTAAAACACTAAAAAAAAAAATCCTTTATATCAAATATCCTCAGTGCTTTTTTTTCTATGCCTGTATGAAGTAAAGTAATAGGGGATGACCTTAGACCCTTGCTCTAGATCCTATTGACAGGGGTCATAAAGAAGACAATATGATGTAAGCACTTCAGTATTCAGGTTGATAAATGCTTTAATTATATTGTGAGTAAAACGATACCTTGTTTGGACATTTCATGACAGGACCTGGCATGATAACACATTAAACTAGGGTTCACCAACAGGCTAAAAATAATTTAAAATCTTTTTTTTATTATTTGGGAGTGGGTTGGGTTTGCAAAACAAGATAAAATGTATCGCCTTACATACATTTTAGCATCTATCATATAGTTTTATCTGCTGCATCATTTGTGCATCTGTGACAGTCCGAATTCCCTGCATTTATGCAAAGGCCGAGATTCTTGGAATTTTGAAATTCCACAAGCTTAGGTAAAATGTGCACTTGTTTGGCTTGTTTCATAAATTGCTGTCGGTCAAGTAGACTCAATTGGTCAGTTATTAAGAACGACCTCAAGGAAGCTGACCCAATTATACCAAACCAACTTCAAAACCTTTACATCACAAGCTCCACATCCTTATCAGCAAATGCTCCAATTTTTTGTGTTCAACCTGCCTTTTATGAAAACGTTTTTCACATTATGTATGGTTTGAGGTCAGTATTCCCTGCCTTTATTTAGGAACTTGCTTTAGAATTTTTTTTATATATTACCAACTTGTTATTCTAATTTAGTAAATTTTTCCCACGGTTTTGGTGACACTAGTTCTATTAGAAACTAACGACTTTCAAATGGTAACAGTAGCAATAAACTAAATATCAAGGGAAATGATTAATGTATGTATTGTTAGACATACTCATCTATTATGTTGTATGGTATTGGATATTTTCAAGTTACATTTTGTGACCCAGTTACAATATTGTCATTTGATAGAATCCTAGTTCTGTGAGCAGCGGCTCTTCTACATACTTTACATGGATAATTGCTCCCATGGATATGTATGGATGTACTAGTGTATGTTCAAAAGTACTGGATGGGTCTATGTATGTACATAAATGCTTACTTAAATAAACGTCCCTCAATAAATGTTTATTTAGATAAATATGGTTATTATAGTTTAGTAAACTTTTATTAACAAAACGCTGACATGATGATGTTTAAAATTGTTGGCTAGCACCATTACCAATGACATTGGATGGGATCATACAGATAATGTTTGATAACATATATACATAGTGAATAATAATTATATACAAAGGTCCAAAGTAACTACATAGCCATTTTCTTATCATCTGAACTAAATTCAGTGAATCTTTCTGATTATTTGTGTGATTATGAAATACTATATAGTAGCCTGACATTATTGACTCTCAGACTAAGTTGCCTTCAGAGGAATCAACAAAGATATTGTTTTGGTTTTCTACCAATCAGCAGTAAGTCTCGCTACCCTAACATATTTTATAAGTATTTCCCTTTTTTGGAATTTCTGCAGATATTATCTGAAAACACCTGAGATTAATGTTGCCTGGTGATTTCAACAACTGGAAGACAATTGGGTATTCTGCCCAGAAGAATCCAATCATTTGCACACCAGTCACGGGGAGGTCAAGCTATACTGAAAGTAAATACTGACATGTATGTCGCTTTTATATTGAGATACCAGTAACATAGTTATTTAAGTCTTTTTTTTTACTGAACATATTGTCTTGGTGGAGTTAATAAACTGTCTCTTATACACATCTATATAACACGTCTTGAACATTCATGAAATTAATTTATTGATTTTCAAATACAAAAGATTAAAAAATACACTAAAATTTATTGTTATTAGGATATCATTATCCTAATTATTATATATTTGTTGTGTACCAGTAATTGCCTTCTTGATACATAAATATCAAACTCATTTTTAAATTCTAACAAGAACACATTTAATTTTTTCAAGATTCCAACCTTAATATTTTAATATTTAAAAAAGATAATAGTTGGAATTGCATACTGTTTTTATTATTTACACAGATTTATACAAAGGGTAAGCTAAATAATTGCAAAGTATATTTTATTGCTGCTTTGCATCAGAAAGCAATAAAAGAAATGATATTTGATTTGGTACCCATGGTAACAGTTGCACATGAAATTATAGACGCATTTTTGTTAAGAGGTTGAACATTACAATAAATATTATAGAGAAAACTCTGAATTATCAGTATGAAAATTTTCATTTTAAAAATAAAGAACTAGGTTAATACAGGTGTACGTGTCATTTATGAGAGGCTGTATGATGTGGTACTTTTGTTTTATATTGTTTATAAAAGCTTCTTGTGACATTAAAATTGATGTGTATACTAAACTTTCTCCCTTAAAATTGAAACTAGAAAAAGTAAAGCTCTCTCCACACTATCAAATTTTATGTACCATTTCTAAATATGGTCATGATGACATCACATCATGACCATATGTAGACATATGACTGTATATGGGCACGCAATAGTTTTTTGTCAAATAAGATTTGATAGTGTGGACAGAGCTTAAGATTTAATCTCAAGGTTGCTAAAAGACTGTCTAAAACTCTCTTCACACTATCAAATATTTTGTGACAAATTGTGTGATGTCCCCATATATGGCCATGATGATTGCATACACACATAGTGTGAACTAGGCTTTAGCTTTTACTTTTAAACAATTTTTATAGTGATCAATCATTCCAGTTTATCCAAATGTTTAGGTGATATTCAGGGGCACTTTTAAGTAAATTAAGTAATGTGATGCTTTATAAGAAATCTCATTATGAGGTTTAGGAAGTGGAGGTGTTTCTTTAGTAGTGCAAGACAAAATTCTGGTATCTTAAAGAATTGAACTTAGGATTCTGAGTTTGGAAAACAACCACCAAACTACTGCACCATTTTCATCAAGGAGTGTTAATACCCTTTTTGTTTAGTGGACATGATAGCATAATCATCTCATATTATCATATCTCTTCCGGCTAACATCACAATAATCAAATTTAAATGGGTGCCAAAGCATGTCCGCTTCTGTCTGCGATAAAAAGAATTAATAACATATCGGGAAACCCAGTGTTATTCTTTCTGATTGTTCGCAATAATTCATCACAGACACATCACCTTATGGTTGGCCGGTGTTCTACCTAATACAGGTGAAAGCAACTAGCGAACAATTGAAAGTGAATGCGTGGGGAAATGGCATCATATACCCCAATGATCTGAAAACACCTGAGATTAATGTTGCCTGGTGATTTCAACAACTGGAAGACAATTGGGTATTCTGCCCAGAAGAATCCAATCATTTGCACACCAGTCACGGGGAGGTCAAGCTATACTGAAAGTAAATAATGACATGTATGTCACTTTTATATTGAGATACCAGTAATATAGTTATTTAAGTCTTTTTTTTTACTAAACATATTGTCTTGGTGGAGTTAATAAATTTGCATATTAAAATTCTTTCATCTGCATTCAGTACGATGTATATTTTAAAAAGCTGTATGTTTCCGGGTTTAAGATTAGAATGAGAAACTATTAATAACTCGTAGACCTTTAAATTCGACTGGCAGACATTGTAAGGACTTTAATAAAAAATTAAAAAAAGTCTATAAAAATGAAAAATGAATTGTTTCCTTTAAATGATTGTGGGTTTTTTTTTTAACATTTGTGGGTTTTTCCAGATTTAGCATAAACCAGTTGATAATTCTAACGAAGTAGAGTTACTTCCTGGAAAAAGAAAGCAAGTAAAATATCTAAATGTATCAGCAATTATCAAAATTATTTAAGTTGAATATATATGCAAGTTGGAAAGTTGTCAATTTTTTAAATGTTTTTGTAGAGTTTTAACAAACATCATGAAATCTTTTGATACCTAGACAAAAGATAAGAGCAAGTAGTACAGTAAACAAGTGTTGCAAATCGAAATACTGAGATAGTTATCATAACTAAAAGGAGTGGAGCTGTACATTTGTATTTCAGGTACTCTCCTTTTCCGGAAAAGTCAATGCATAGGAAATTGTGTCCCGGTGTACTGTCCAATCACCACTGGAAGGACCTAACTTGAAATAAGCCTTCTTTAGACTTTCGTGGGTTATCAATGGTGTTTACACCGAATAAATCCATATATACAAAGAGAATTACAAGTATGATACCACATGCATGTAAACTTTTCTTTCAATTTCAGAGTTTTTGGTTCAAAGCAAAAAAAAAATTCCACTGATCCTCATAATGAGACTTCATGAACATTATACATTTCGATCGTCTATTGAATGGTTTTGAAAAATCTTCCAAGGATTTTTTGACGAATACAAAAACGTTAAAAAAGGAACCGAGGGCACCCTTTAATATATTGTAAAGAACAACATTAGCTTTTGCAGATATTCACAAATACTTGGGTGTACCCTACTTCTGAATTTGTCAAATTAAAAATCATTTACGTAAATGACGGCTTTGCAAAGCAAGGTATCACAAAGTTCTTGGAAGAATTTTGTACTTATAAATGTAAAAGAAAAGATTAGCATACTACTGCTTTAAAATGTAAAATTTTTTTTTTTATTATACAGTATATAAAAAGCAGAAAACAAATTGTGACCTTGGTAAATAGACACTGCGATAAGCTTTTTTTCCCCTAACTTGTAATGTATTATTCACCTAAAGGCAGGCTATTCATAATGTCTCCGTATGCTTTATCCTCAAGTTATCTTTTATTTCATGCCATCATAGTACGAGATTTACTTGGATGTTTCAGTCTAATTCCGAATATTAAGACTCATCGAAGTGGCGGCAATTTCTAAAACGGAACGGATCTTTCTTGGAAAAGTTGAACGTCAACGTGATTGATGGCATGATTGAGAGGAACTGAACATGGGGTTTATCCCCGAAAACGAATCCATTTGTAGAGACAGGATTAAATATCTGAGTTTTGTGACATTAAGTTCCGTTTGTAAATTGCAGAAATGAGTATTTAGAAGAAGGATCTGTTGATAAGCATCTTCGTTTTAGATCTGTTTACATGCTAAATGTCTGTTATCACAAAGATTGATAATATGTGTACTGTGTTTTTAAACTTTATACATGACTTAGTTGTAAGTATGTGTAGATTTCAATCACGGGTATAATTAATCTATTCATTTGGCTAAAATTTTCTCGCATGCCACTGTACAAAACAATCAAAAATTTTTGTTTTTATTGGTACATGTTATTACTAGTATTATTTATTCACTTATATTTAAGCTAATGCTAATAGCAGTTCTGGCTTAAAAGGGTTCTCATTTAATATTAAAAAAAGAAAAAAACAGGTACAATCAAAATTAAATATTGCATGTTAATTATGAAAAGATATTAGTATTATATCTAAATTAATAAGCAAAATACTGAAACAAAATGCTATAAGAAATAATGGCTGAATCTCGGTAGAAATGCAAATTTGATAAGCAACAAACAGCAAAAATGTAAACGAGTATAAAGCCAGAAATAGCTGTATATTAAATTAATATATAAATTTATAGAGCTATATTTAATATAAATTCTTAGCCACTTATTTTTTTGTTCTTGAAGATGATAAGCATTAATACTATTTATTTTTACTTCCAATATTCAAATATGTTTTTAATAACTGACAAAAAGTTAATGTTTAAGTCAATGGTGTGGAGTAGAAGATGTTAATAAAAAAAATCTGAACCGGGAAGAGATTAACAGAATAACGTAAAGGGAAGCTAAATTTTAATTCTTTAATTTAGAAACAGGAAACAAATTTTACATGCCTATGTCCCTAGACACTGTCTTAATATTCCTCTCCCACTGAAATGCAGCATATATACAGTACTGCTTTTTTTTTTTTTTTATAAATAAAATAATATATCTTTAATATACTTATTAAATTTGCAAGTAGATTCAAAGTGTTTGTTTATTTCATTTATTATTTATGCATCTATTTTCAACTTATTAAATATTTTAATTGCATGGGACTTAAGTTATTATTCTATTGAAACTTAAGAATCAGAATGTTTTCTTCATCAGTTAGCAGATATAGGCTATGTTCTCACACGGCTGCTAACGGTTAGCATGATCGGGATCCTGCTAACCGTTAGCTGCTGTGCATCCATACTAGAAAATCCCAATCCGGATACCAAAAATATGATGAATCGCTGGCCAATAAGAAACTGGAAATTGTAAACGCGTATGTGTTGATGATAAAAACGCGCTCAACTTGCTAACCAATAGCGCTTGCTAACCGTTAGCGGTATCCTGATACTGCTAATGGTTAGAGCTAACCGATCGGGCGTTTTCACGCAGGTGCTAAAGGTTAGTGCTAACGGTTAGCTCCCGATCCGAATACTAGGGCTCTCGTGAGAACCAGGCTATAAATAATAGATTATTTATAGTTTTTTTTTTACTAGAACTTATAAATTTGCTAGTAATCAATTCAATGATTTTGTAAAAATAATACAGTTTAAGTTATAAGATGAGGGTGAGTATTACAATGTTAGGATTATAATGTAGACTACATAGAGGCAATTTATTGCAATATGTGCTATACAAAGGGTGCATTATTATTATTATTATTATTATTATTATTATTGTTATTATTATTATTATTATTATTATTATTATTATTATTATTATTATTATTATTATTATTATTTCCATTATGTGTCATTAATCAGTAGATTACTTCTTTGGTACTTTTTAATTACATTTTGAAGTTTTTCCTGCAACAGCACATTTTCATGTATCATCATGTATTTTACAACATCTGGTAAATTTGCATTATTCAGTAGTGACATCATTGTTGAATACCAGACAACCCAGCTGGAAAAATTATGAAATTTAGCGATAGAGTAAAAAAATAAACTTTCTAATATTTAGTATGTTTGAGCTGTATTTCCTGTTAACTGTAGATGACATTTCCATACACGTTTACTGATTTATATTTCTCTGTCTTTCATTGGCACTGTACTGGACATTAAACAT
This sequence comes from Anneissia japonica, assembly GCF_011630105.1. Taxonomy (NCBI): domain Eukaryota; kingdom Metazoa; phylum Echinodermata; class Crinoidea; order Comatulida; family Comatulidae; genus Anneissia; species Anneissia japonica. The sequence continues at coordinate 1,795,451 of NW_022730786.1, read as the reverse complement.
TTTTCAAACATTGTCAACTAGAATTGCTGAGCATTATGAGTAAGTGGGGATTTTTTAATATGCAAGGAAATTGCAAGAAACATGGATGATATATTTTGGAGATTTTCCAAGCTGCTTATCTTTGGTAGGTACCTGGTTTCAATGCTGCTTTAACATTATTGCTTGTGTGTATAGGTTTGTGATTAACTCACATTTAAGTACTGCACTTCTAAGATAGATTGCTCCTTTGCTATCTTAGATAATCACTGCTACAATTGGATTTGTAATGAAGATTGACCCTAAGCATAATTGTTGTCCAAAATTGTGACCTCAAAAACCTAAGGTTAATGAAACATGAAACTACATTGACTATTGTCATTTGAATAAGAGTTTTAATAGCAAAGCTCTTCTAACCCTTTTGGTCTCAGTTAGGGCCCGTTTATACAACACACCAATATCCGCATTCTCAGCCCGCCAAAGTTATGTGTGTAGTATAAACGCCGTCGGATTGCGTGTAATTACATTACCATCTGGCAAAGAGGCTACTTGACGAACCGGCCAAATTTGGCCGGTTCGCGACCTTGCGAAGCCTACTTGGCACCCTCAGGCTATTGTTTGACCTCTCGTAATAATGCTTTTTATTTGTCTTTCCTTATGTTTCTTGTTGTATTTTGATGGTAAGCTCACAGGTTTGCCCTCTGGAATTGATGTACCTCAATAAATAAATAGCTCTACTCCGAAAATCTCATTATTAGCACCCATGATCAGCTTTTAGGCCTACTGTACCTATGAAATGTAATTAAGATCGATAGAAATACACTATGAAATATACACTTCTTTAATCGTATAGATCTTCTCTAATTCATCCTCATTTTTTATTCAAATGATTCCCATCATCCATCATTTATAGCATTAGATTTATGGTTATGATGACTTAATTCTATTGTTTACTTGTTAATGTTGGTTTTTCTTATTTTTAATGCTTTTTATTTGTCTTTCCTTATGTTTCTTGTTGTATTTTGATGGTAAGCTCACAGGTTTGCCCTCTGGAATTGATGTACCGCAATAAATAAATAGCTCCACTCCGAAAATCTCAATATTAGTTCCCATGATCAGCTTTTAGGCCTACTGTACCTATGAAATGTAATTAAGATCGATAGAAATACACTATGAAATATACACTTCTTTAATAGTATAGATCTTCTCTAATTCATCCTCATTTTTTATTCAAATGATTCCCATCATCCATCATTTATAGCATTTATGATTCAGAGGAGACGCTAAATGCAGGTAAAATAAAACTATTTGAATAATGGTGATGTGTGTTGCAATCATTTTAGTGCAAAATACATTTTTACTGTTTATACCCGTAATATATTTTATGCCAAGAAGAGTTATTATACGAAGCATTTTATAGCTTTAAGATATATTCTGTGAATTACAGTCTGTCAGGTCAGACAGTCAGAAGATGTACGAAGTGTACGCCAATTGTTCCATTCTTGATTAATGTTTATCATTTAACTATATAGCTGGCTTTTTGAGAGATGAATTGTGGGATAGGTTGATTATGGTGAAGGGTAGATTTTGCAAAATTTTGATTGTAGGGAAAGAGCTAGTAGGTTATAAATAAGCACATTATAGGGAAAGAGGAAGAGGTAGACTATATTGTGAAAGTAGGATAGTTTAAAGGTGTAGAAAAAGCAATTAATTTTAGTGGCAAGTTCATTGCAAAAAAGTAAGATTGGTAAAAATGTAGATTGTGGGATATAATAGTTTGGTATTGTGTAAAAAAGTAGATTGTGAGATAACAGATCAGTGTTCTCCCAATTGAAACATTTTTACTGGTAAATTTGTCCTTAAAATTCAGCTATGCACACAGTGTGAGGTGTTATCCTTTTTGAGATGATTTTAATGACTTGAAAAAACAACAGAACATAGTCATAGCCTAGGTATAGACTGGAATTATGTTCATTTATTGAAAGAAAGCCAGTCTAGTATAGACTGGAATTATGTTCATTTATTGAAAGAAAGCCAGTCTGGACTACCTAGACCTAATCAGTGGTTTTATTTTTTTACTGTACAATCTCAAAATTTTTACTGGTTGGCCAGTTATTTTTACTGGTAAAATTGACGGCTTCGGGAGAACATTGCAGATAATGGTGTAATATAGGTTGAGAATGGAGAAATTTGATATACAGTAGTATAATAGGATAAGAACATTGCTGGATATGTAGCATAGAAGTAGGCGGTTATAGAAGCTTATGGGATGTGTTCTGGAAAGGGTAGTCGTGGGATATGGATAGTAAAGATTATATGAACATAGATTTGTAACATGCCAGCCTTGCTCACTGGCGGATGAATCATTCAGTAAGTTTTTTCTGACTTCATTGATGATTTCCTGCCATGTCAGCCTTGAAGCGAAACGTAATACTGAAATTATGTGTATGTTTGAATTTAAGAAAGTAAAACATGTCTAATATGAATAACGTTAAATATTGTGCTTTCAAAATAAAATCAAATTTTTTTTTCTTTAAGTGCTACAGAACCTTCTTGAGTGATTAAACATATTCGAACAATACTGTATAGTAAGCAGAAGATATTGAAATAGGAAGAATATATAATTGTGGTTCTGGTTTGGGGGGAAAGGTTAAGTCAATTGCAGTTCAGGACCTAGTAGAATGGGGTTTATTTGGACCAAGTGGAGAAGGACATTGAATCACATTGTAGTTACAAATTTGTTAAGTCGGTGTTGGGATGAGCATTGCTTTGTGGAGAGTGATACAATCTATATAGTATTTTATATTTCTGATTGTCTTGTTTTCTGTGTGTTTTTACTCCCTTGTATTGTATATGTTTGTCTCTTGTCTTAAAAGTTTAGTTATATTTTTGTGTTTATATTTAAATATGAATGAATTTTATTGAATAAAAGTGATTTGGAATTTTTTTAAAAATCCCTAGAAGTGTGTGGCGCAGTTTGTAATGTGTTGGGCTTTCATTCGTGAGGTTGGGGATTCGAGATTGATGCTCGCCTCACTGCTTGTGTTTCTGGGCAAGATACCTGCTTTGCCTCTCTTCACGCAAGAGTATAAATGGTACCTGGTAGGAGGTGAATGATTCGGAATGAAATTAATAGTGCTGATTACACGCGGCGTAACTATGAATCCTCCCCAGGGAGCAGAGGAGGTTGCATGTTATTTATGATTGATTCTGTATCCAATAACCAGGGGAAAAAACGCCTTGAGAAAATGTTCTGGATGTTATATAAATCTGCTATGGAAATCCTATAAAAATATTTTTAAAAATGAGTAAAGATGGTTGAGGCTGGTAGCCTAGCAGATGTGTTGAACTTTCAATTTCATTATTTCAATTACAAATCAGCTTTACTATAGCCAAAGGAAAATACACTTGAAATTGGTTTCTTTTGTCCATGTCTGCCAGCATCCTTTGATTTTGCTAATGGCATAAACATTGAAGAGGGTAAAGAACCTGCTTCAGTCTGTTCATGAGTTAAAAGAAGTAAAAGCCACAGTTAATGACTCACGCTGGGCTTTATACCATTTCCTAAGTCCCTTGGGAAGGAAATTTTAAATCACAAGTTGCTCAAGAAAAATCTGTTTTCCTAATTTGTGAGGATTTTCTAATAATATGGTATAGGATGTAAACAGCACCGAAATACATAAGAATGACTGAGGATGTCGCAATTTTCTAAAAACTGCCTCAAGAGGTTTGGACTGTTGACTTGTGGTTATGAACTGGTTGACTTTTGAACAGACCTTGTTTACATGTTGGTGTGTTTTCTATAACATGTTTGTATCATTACTGTACCCTGTCTGTTCTTTGTCTTGCCTAATGAGTCGCACTCCCAAATACAGTACTCTACCTTTGGTTTCTATGATTTTATGTTTTTCTTGTGATGCTAGAAAAGATAAAAATTTTCAAGAACATGAATACATACATAGTTATGGGCAAATTTAGCTAAAAAGGATACTACCGTAGTTATTCTTATGTTATGGTTAGCAAATTATTCATAACATTCAATATTCAAGATTGTCTAGTATGTTTTATAGAACATTGTGGTTTATACATAATATCTTATACTTTCATAATTTTCAAATTATGTCATTAATTAAGAAAATTTGCACAGTTAATTTTTTGGTTTTATTCATTACCAACAGCGATAATAACAGCCACTGACAGGTTGACATTTTAGAAATGTATGATGATATATAAGTAAAAAATAATTGAAATAAAGAACATCGGACTTTAATGTCAATACTTAATGTACTTTTCAGAGTCCACAATCATACCCTTATAATTTTTATAATAGAGAATAATTATTGTATATTAAAACAATTGAATTTATTAACTTTGTACTGGTACTCAGTTGAGCTTTTTCAAGAATGGCCATGTCTTTATAGTTACAAATTACATTTACTTGATGCTCTTCCAACATCGCCTTGCCTCAATAATCTTAATACAATAAGACACGTAAAATTCCAGCCATTCGTATGATGCATGCTGCTTTCAGAGACAATGTTACTGGCATTCCTACTTTCAGTTTCAAGTAAATAAGGAACAATAGACCTACTATTATTTTCTTTATATCACAGGAGCTTGTTCCTTCTTTGTGTGACACCATCGATTTTTTAATTTACTTATTGTATTTTGTTCACCATTATATTTTGACATTTATTTTCTTCTATTTTTCCTCTCCAGAATTTATGCTGAGATATTGCACAGTATGTAGTATGAGGATCAGCAACTGAAAGGTGACACAGAAAAAAAATATAAAGACTTAACTGTGCTGAGAAAGTGCAAGCAGAAGTTGCTAAGGAGCAGGTGCACCACAAGAGGGCGCTCTTCCCAATTTTTGCAACTGTGCAACAACAGCATTCCAAACAAGGAATTTATATATCACTACCATTATGATGCTTTCAGGATTGCTTGAGAGGCCCATTTTGGGCAAACTAACTCTGTTCTGCACGTTGGCAGTATGCTTCTTAATGCAAAAAACACTTGCAGCAAATATGTTTATGTCAACGAACTCTTTAGACAATGCTACGCCTGTTTCTATGTTGTGGGGTGTCCCTGACACGTCGGCTGTTGTGGGCCGAATCTTCAAATTTGCCATTCCAACTTATGCATTTAGAGGAGACGTATTAAGATACGAGGTAAAAACATTACACTATTTCATATTATATATTCTAACACATCTATAAGAGATCCAATCAATTTTGCTCCACCCTGTTGAATGGAACAGTTAATCTTTCAACTCATGGAAATATTCTTCCCATTGTTCTCATAAACATTCATTATTTGTATAATAATATAAATGCTAACATTTTTTAGGTGGTGTGAACATTTTTATGAATGTGTTGCTATGATCAGCATGGTTTATTGGTTAAGGTGCCTTCTTTCCAATCAGAAGGTCCTGTGTTCAGTCAGCAACATGATTTTTATACCATGAACCAACACTTTTCAGGGGTCCCAAATCTCCCAGTAAGATGTGCAAGTCTCCCAGAATTTAGCAGTTCTGCACTCAAGCACACAAGCAAAGTTCTGCTGGAAACTATCAGATTCAAAACATGTATGTGTTATTACTACTAAAATAATTAACAATGAGTATTTTTTTAGAGACTATAATATTTATTTGTGTATTTGTTACCTATCGGTATTGTATTAGTTACCTATTGGTATCTTATTTCAATGAATGACTCCACGATAATTTTTTTTCTTTTTTTTTTTATTACATTTCCTGTTGTTTCAAGTGAGTTTTTCTGTACACATCATTCCTACATGCTATCTTCTTATAAACTTTCCAATTTTACTTTACTCAGTAGGCACGTTACTACTCAGCAATTTAATGATTCACTCTTTAACATTGGATGGCATTGCAATTGAATGAGTGGCTGTTACTGTCTGTAATTTGTGATAGATGTTGGTTTGTTCTGTAACCTTTGCCCTGTGTGTATTTCATCACTTGTGTTTTTGCTAGTAAACTGTAGAACGTGTGGTGATGTGTACTCACTGTCATAAACCAAGATAGAGAGATGAGGCAGTCCCATTGACGTCACCGAGTAAAGTGTGCTAGGAATGACAAAATAATTTTGATGGTCGATTTCAGCGCCATTAAAAATATCTGCCAAAAATATTACGAGCATGTGATGTCTATGAATCAGTAGAGTGATGAATACCTCCGTAGTTGATTGTAAACCTGACAAATCTCACTCAGGCTTCTAAACTCATATAAAACCTACCAAGTCTTGCTTATACCTACCAAGTCTTACCCCGAGCTACGATGTCTTGCTCAGGCTTACAAAGTCACATGAAGCCTACTGAGTCCCATGTAGACTTACTAAATCTTGTGCCGTCTAATACTACTGTAGGTCTCTCGCAAACCTTCCATCCAAGTCTCGCGCGATGGCAAATAAAGCGTACAGCTATACATGCAGACCTTTTCCAAGTTTTGCTCAGACAAAGCAAGTCTTTCTCAGACCTACCAAGTCTTGTACATCCCTACCAAGTCTTGCCCTGACTTGCTAACTCTTAAGTAGAAACCTACTAAGTCTCACACAAACCTACCAAGTCTCGCTTATGCAGATCTACCATCCTGTGCAGATCTAAAAAGACTTATAGAGACCATCCCAGTCTGATATTTGGAGTGAATTATATATTGAAGCTTATGCTTAAACTCTCGTTCTTGTGCCACTAAAATATGTTTTCGATCATAGCAATTTTCATGGTATTCAAAGTAACTATTAAGCATGTTCGCTAGCCAATTGATTTCTAATAAACTGGCCAAAATTTTGATATATTCTGTACACTACAATATGGATCTTTAATAATTTTCAAGAAGACATGATTTTTCGTTTGATTGTAATTTTTAAGGTGATGCATTTTTGCTTTTTCTGCTGAAACCAATTAAAAAATTTCAATGTAGCAATTTTAAAATATTTCTACTGATTTTTTGTCTGCTTATTTTTCATTTTGATATCAAACCTTTTGGCAAATTATCACATGCTGATATTCAGTTCAAATTTGAATGATGATATTTTAACACATTGGCCTTGCGCTATATTTACTTTTCTAATTTCACCATGTAAACCTTCAAAATATTTGAAATGATAAGTGTCAAGTTTTCAGAATGATTAATGACAATTCTTGTGTCTCATTCTTCTAGTATATCTTCTATAATGTCATTAGTGCTGGGTTGTTTCCCTTATCCTACTATTTTTCATTTATAAATATATATTGAAATTTTCATTTCAAACCTTTTAAATAGCATCACAGAACACTGTAATATTTTAATTTGCATGTATGGTATTTAATGTATGTTTGTTGTGTTGCATTTGTACCCTCCTATTGTTTACAACCCAAGTTTGGACTCTATTTTGCACTGTTTTGTAGAGGGGGAGGGGGTGATGGGAAGGAGGATCTTTTTTTAACATTTTTAGATTTTTAAAAATTTATTTTATTATATAATTTACTGAATGGGAATGGGATTTTTTTTCTCCAAAACTGTCATTCTGTCACAAACATAGTTGTTCATTTTATTACCAAAATGTTTTATTATTTTCAATGATCTTGACACATAAATCTAAAAATCTGAACGTTTGAGTAAAAAAAACTTATGATTTATGTAATTGCAAGTTCAAACATTCATCAATTTACATTCCCATTCAATTATTCAATTTAAAAAATCCTAATGACATTGGGTCCTTCCACACAGATTTCAATTTACTCTTGTTGATTAATTCCCATCATCTAAAGTTAATTTATTATTTTGAGTGTTATGATCAGAAATCCAATCAAAATATCGAGTAAGAACTTGAGTTGTTTTATCAACTTTAAATTATTCCCAATTTCTTAACAGTTAATTGATGTATTATCCCCTCCCCTGGGGAAAGCATGAGGCCGCCCTTGGGGCTTCGTTAGAGATAAGGAATGAAAGTTACAATGTAAACAGCAATTAGATGGATAAATATATTCATTTAAAGTCAGGCTCCGGATGAAAACATTTTTTTGATATGTTGCACAACTGATTTTTCAAATACTCTAAAAGCATATTTGCAACAAAACTTGGGGACAGTTCAAATATTCCAAAATCTTATCTCATTTTAAAACTGTTTCAGAGTTTTCAGACAAATATACTTTTTTTGTGTCTTGGAAATATCAGTTGTACAACATATTAAAAATGTTTTTCCCTCCACAACCTGGCATTAATTTTGAGGAAGAATTAATATACAATAAAGAAAAATTAATATTTTCATAAATTTAAATTCATTTTACTTAATTAAAAGTGAACAGGTTTGCAAAACAAGTACACATCGAAAGTCTCATGTAGAAGCCAACACGATTCATTTTGAGGTTGATGATCACAAATATTCCATTTTTGAGATGTTTATCAATTTATACTAGTTCATAAGATCGATATTATTCAAAATCTGGATGATAAATGTCCCTCTAATTGACATCAAATCAATTGATGTTTCCCCTATATTCCTCATTTGCCTTAAGTAATCTTCCTTGCTCATTTTTTTTTGGGGGGGAATTTATTTTAATGGAGTCGGCTTGACTACTTCATTTCAAAATGGGGAAAGATCAATATTTGGACTTGATTCTGCAGAGCATCTTGAGAAGAATATGCAAATGAATTCAACTCTTCTTTTGAGTTCATCTTCCACTTTCTCATGAAGCTTAAGAGCAATGTGTATCTGTAAGAGATGTGATTGATTCAAGCTTTATAATGTTAGTCATTGGTACTCCTATTTGTAATGTGATGCAGTCATGTACTCTGAGGTTTAAAGTTTGAAAAAAATATAACCTAACTCGTTTATTACCATGGATATATTGCTGGTTTGGTTTGAGACATATTTTTCTGATGTGGTTCATAAATTACGTGATTGTATTTTATCCCCCAGTAGGTTTAACCTAGTTATTTTTTCGGTTTCAGAAGAATTTAATAGGCATTCTCAAAGAAATATCAGGTTTTGAAAGTTGAAGTGTCTGGAAAAGTGATACAGCTATTAAACATTACTGGTTTTGAGAGAATTTTGCTCTCTTGAACTTTTTATGCAAAATTCTTCAACATAATAAAATTTTAATATTATTATTGTTAGCCTGCTGTGCCCAGGGTACTGCTATAATTCTGCAATGAGGTTGGCTACAGATTGATTAATCACTGACCTGGAAGCCTTGCAGCAATTTCTACATCCATATTGAAAGAATTCTGC